>NC_068355.1:54252440-54317440 GCF_020536995.1 Dreissena polymorpha | reverse complement strand
TTTGTTCGAGGCAATCAATGTGTTGGGATCCGAACATCATGACGCCGATAGCAGCATAATTAAATGCAGTTATTCTTATCATTTGCCTTTAAATAGTAAATAATTGTGCTGTAATTATATGTATAAAGTATATTTGTCGAATGGAAAAGTATAATTAAACCCGGTAATTGGATAGTAGATATTTCCCACTCAGGATTAAATGTTGTTGTTTTTGTAATATTGATGTTTTATAAAATGGTATACTGTTAAACAAACTAATTGTATATCATATAGTACACTATGATATATGAGAAACGTTGATGAAAATTGAATACGATGTTACAATTAGATAACCAAAGTACGGGACTTGCTTCAAAATACTGGTTTGTTTTGTAGATGTTTGGATGTTGCCTAAATCAGTAAATTCGAATGTATTAATTCTTATATGAGAAACTAGTCTTAGTGATATGTACATAGGTTTATGGCTAAGTGATTTAAATGTAAAAATGTAATGAACTCAATACGCAGAATTAAAACATCGATTTGAATTATCCGATAACCTTAACATAATCTAAAAATTAAATTTAAGATAAACATAGCAAAACTGAGACTTGTTGAGAATTGAATCTGGGAGACATATACATATTCCTAAAAACGATCGCAAATGAAAAATATGTAAATCAAATGAAATGGAAGACCAGTATCATTTTGTAAATGTATGTCCTCTTTATACCGATATTAGAAAATCTATATTAAAAAAATATATTATAACCGACCTAGTATGCATTAATTTATTCTTTTATTAATAAATACTAAAACCAAAGTCCACAACAGACTCGCGGTATATTGTTAAAGCGGGTATATACGATTTTTTATATGTGTTTAATTGTAATATATTGATAGAATATGTTATAATTACACAAAATAGGCAAGAAAAATTATACATTAAAGCCGAATTTCATAAAATACAGCGAAGACAAATTAGCGGCCCGCGCCGATTGTGACGTACATATTTTCCTACAATAACCGAAGTATTCGTCTTTGTATTAGGATTGGAGTTAGTGTTCGTGTGTCGTATGAATAGATATCGTTGCAGGAATTCAAATAAACCGTTAAAGTAAGTTTAGATTCACATCGTACATGTATGATATACATGCTGGCGAATTCGGCTGTACAGCCGTTTTCAATTTCAGAATTAAATATCTTGCTTATTTCGCATTTTTCGACACATGTTCTTCTTAACTTTTATTTTAATTTATATTGAAATATATATTTAATACGTTTTTTACACATTTTATATAAATTCATAAATATTTGACAAAATCGTATATACCCGCTTTAAAATGATTTTAAAATGAGAACTGGTGCATTGAATGAACACGTTGAGTAGTATAACGACCTAAGTGCATTTTAAAGAACATATTATTTTAAATGTTGGTCACTATCGCATAACTATGCATGTGCTTATTGCTTGTATATTGCCAGTTTTGTATATATAACGATGGACTGGAATTTTTTAAGTAATATGAATCAACTTTCTGTTCTGGTTTGTATTGATGTTTTATCTGCATACCGTCCATGGTTCAGGGTTCCAATCTGTCAAGTCAAATCATGGGGCAAACTTGTTGTTCGTTAGCAATAAAAATGCTTAAATTTGTTCAGCATGGTCGTTTCTCACTAACTTCTCACAAAATAAAAAATACAGAGAATTTCACGTTGTCGAACATGAATAAGTATAATATGAGTCATAATTTATTTAGACGGACATGCATAATCTCACTTATGTCCATGATTTATCTTCAAATATTAGTTTGCTTAGTGTTCAGTCTTTGTTAATGCCACATTTTAACACATCGTAACGATGATATATCTTTATTCGTTTACTGCAAATAAGAAAAAAGTGTATGATACCTAATATTGTGAAAATAATAAGACGATTACAGAGATTCAATAATAATGACAACCACTACGGCCCGTCATAAAAGTAGAAAGCGGATGAGGATGACTGTAACAATATAAGTAAATGCTAAATGTATTTTTGATTGGTTCAAAGTAAGTGTTAAACTATTTGTTGAATCCATATTATACGAAATAAATTATGAAATTTATCTAAATATTACCACCTTCACCTAACGTCACAATCGATAAACTTAATGCGTTTGCACCATGGCAACTGTCAATGTGAATCTGATTAAATTGCCGATGGTAACTGAATCAGTTTGAAGTCGTTTGAAATAAATGATTGGTGAAACCAAAGAGAAAATTAAAATCAACACGATCAAACTAAATAGTTTTGCCTATGGCCATAATATCGCGCTGCTTATAATATCGCCTCATCTTTAAACTCTTACTACGAACGGAAATCAGAAAAAAAAGTTTCGAGTCGATGTTAATTGCTTCCTTCTTTTATCATATGCTTTATTCGATAATTTCATCATTTTATGTGTTGCTAATTTTCCCGAATATTCTTTGCAGACATCTATTCATTTTGGTTGGTCACATTAATTCCGCTGTTTAATATACAATGAGTGAATCGCACGTACATCAAATGATTTAATATTAAATGAAAGGTTTTAGCATTGACGTGTTGCACTTCCATATTAATGTTAAACTAAGTTTCTTTTTCAGAAGCAAGACAAAGTTGCTCCTGCAGGTCAAAGGTCAAGGTTATGAAAGGTTCTAAGGCAAGTGGGATGGTTTTGCTTACAGAGCACCAAAGGATGTACTGCGTACCAGAAACATCTATGTAGGCTAGATTCGAAGATCACGATGCTGCTGATTTAGACGAAGCGATGGAGTGATATTTACCACAAGCACTCGTCATAAGTTACTACACCCCTACCCCCTCTCCCCTTCCAACTGCTACCCCCTCCCAAAACGCTCAAGGTTGTTTGTTATACAAAATAAACAGTTATTGATACAGAACACAGTGTGGGGTGTTTGATTTAATCATCTTATCACTTTTGCATGTTGTATCATCAAAATAATTAATTGAATTCTTTGGTTGAGCTTACAGAAAGCTTTATAAAAATAAATCAGGTGTGTTTGATATATATTTATTAAAAATATTAAGGATTAGTGTCGCATTTATCCTCTTTAGAATAATTAGTATATTGCTTTATGTTTAATTAATCTTTAATTAATTCGATGGCTTAAACCTACATATAAGCTTATACATTCGTACGGATAATGAATAAAATAATGCCTTAACATTCAGATCATATTATTAAGGTATAATATTCCTAATTTGGTTAAATCTATAGATTAGATTCAGAGTTTATTAAATTATGCCCAGAGCTTATTTAATGAGATTTTTAAGATTGACTGAAAAAAAACACACTTCATATTTCTGAGAAGCAATAATACAATAAACACGTTCAGTTTAGTGACGTCATTGTGTTTATTTTCCGGACTGATTCTGATTTGAAGTTCTATTTCAGTCATTTTCGTTCATTTTCCTTTGTTATGGAGACAAAAAAAATTTAAGTGTGGAACAAGGGGTATTATATATGCTCTGTACGCAAACCTAAAACATTTAACAATTTCTGTAAGTTTGAATTCAATAAAATCAACAAATTTGTTTGATGCTATTGTCGAAATTCTCTCGACGCATAGTTATTTTGATAAATGTATGTCAAACATTATCCAAGCCTTTTACGCAAAAAGCGCTCCATTCTTGGCAAACTTATTATTAAATGAGTCGTGTTCTGAGAAAACTGGACATAATGCATGTGCGTAAAGTGTCGTCCCAGATTAGCCTGTGCAATCCGCACAGGCTAACCAGGGACGACACTTTCCTCTTTTATGGTATTTTAGTTTCAAGTACAAAAATGTAAGTCCCTCCAGTGCGGACTGCCCAGGATAATCTGGGACGACACTTTACGCACATGCATTATGCCCAGTTTTCTCAGAACGCGACTCAAATAAGAGTTATTAGAAACGCATACCGTTACGAGAGGATCGCTGAGCCGCGTGTTATCAGTCCAGGTGTTAATTGGGTCTTAAAAATTAATGCCCTCGTGGGCAGCATACTATACTTTAAAGGGAACGTTCCATTAACCTGTTTTTACGTATTTGATACACACTTACTATCCATGCTAGTTTACTGACTGACATTTATTTTATTTTGTCAATTATTTGTATCATTTTAAATCGCGCTGCAAACCTCCGTACTTCATTGTTATATCCGATTATAAATCGTTTGATGTTAAGATCACTTAAAATGCCATCACATTCTCATACTGACACAATAATTGTGTCTTACGATAAAGCGCATATCAGTCCAATGTACGGTCAAAAAAACTGTTTTATTAATACCGATCACAAAAATACCATAGTAGGCAGCTCGTGGCACTGAACAAATATGGTCTCTTATTCGAGCTAGGATAGTTTACAGTTGGATATTGCGACAACAAGAATATTCATCTTTGAGTAGCTCAATATGTGATAATTTAATAGAAAGTAGAAATGCACATATCTTAATTGAATAAACTGATACTGAAATGCTTAAGGCCGAAAACGAACTTCCTTTCCACAAACACCTCTGCAAATAGGTAAAGCATGCCTGCTTTACTAAATTGTATTCCTTAACATTTTGCATCGCACAACAGTTATTTTAAAAATAATAAGAATATAAAATGAAATAAATTTATAAAATTCCTATAAATTATTTCTTCTTTGATATTGGGTAAACGTTAATAACTCCAATACCATGAAATAAGACGTTTACACAAATGTTCAACCTCAAAAAAATGTATAGGTTTGGCGCAAAAAGCGTCGGTCGCGTAACCGGGCTATGTGTTATACCGGGTCGGTGTAAAACAAACAACTTGTTCAGCCTTTTTCGAATTGTACCAGACAGACATACAATTTATTTGACTTACACAATGTACATTGTCAACACCCAAATGCCGGCATGTAATGCCAAGATAACGATTATTGTTTTCAACAACAGATATGTTCACCAGTATTGCATTTTTTTTTAGTATAAGCTGTTAAATAGTGTAATCGTTGTATCAGTGGAGCTGATAAAACTTTAATGATTCTTATAATCGAATCTACTTTCACCCATCCCAGTGGTGTTGTTATTGTTATAAGCCGTATTCTGACCTTGTACCTGCATATTAAGTGTTGCCTTTGTCATCCCCCTTTGTTCATTCACGAAAGATGTTCGTTTTTTTTTCATAACGTGCATGAAAATGTCCCCATATTATGTTATGAAGCACATAAGTGACGACACTGTGCCTAAATTAGGTGCTGTGTCTCGTATTGTAGACGATCATTTTTCATCGCCATTGCATCTGCGGCGCATATAAACCCATGTATGCCTAGTGGACTCTCCCATCCTTCTAAATTGGGTCAATTTATTTCCAAAATCAGGGATGTCTAGTATATTTATTTCAATATTTAGAATATTTCTTACGGAAATTCCTTTATGCAAACAGCGCAGACCCTGATGAGACGCCGCATTATGCTTATGTTTTTTTCACAAATATATTTTGCTAGATAATTTCCCGTAGCAGGACATCAAGTTGATCTTCTGTATTTAATCCATTTGGTGATTGAGTTTCGAACTTTTTTATGAATTCCAATTCCTTAATAAGTATGTAATTACGGGAACTTTTTCGTATTTGTGTTAGCACTGATATACCCATGTCCTGCCCTCCGTGGCCAGCACACATTATATTTAGCAAAGAAGGCATTTATTTGTGCATGTGTATCCGGAACGGTCGGTTCTTGTATTACAACGACAATAATGTATTCTCGAGTTTGATGCTTGCGCTTGGCAATGTTGATTTCAAGTTGTGCAAGCTGGATGATTAAGATAATAGATTGTCTGCGCTGTTTGCTTGAAGGAATTCCTGTAAGCTATATTCTAAACATAGAAATAAATACACTATACATCCCTAATTTTGGAAATAAAATGATCCAATTTAGAAGAATGGGAGAGTCCACTAGGCATAATTATGTTAACTAGATTCTATGTCATACCGCTATACATAATTGACAGATCCAACAAAATTTGCACACATGTTATATTAGTTTTGCTAAATGTCGCCCGTTTCTATTAAATGTCGTCATGTTTCGATTATCGAAAACACACGGTATACTTAAGGCATTAAATCTCGACTACATTCTTGGCAAAATGTGATTATTGCGTATGCGTTGTGTTAGCGTTGTATAATGACTTACACTCGAACAAATGTGGATTGAAAAAAATGATGCCGCCCATTCGTCGACTTCAAGGCGAGTTATATTTTGTAAAAAAATAGCCTCACATTCGCCAAGATGGGTGACGACCTTTAGTGCGTTAACCGGGCGTGACAACATTTTCAGCATTTGCTTTATTGCGTTAACCGGACGTGACACCATTTTCAGCATTTGATGAATTGCGTTAACCAGACGTGACACCATTTTCAGCATTTGATTAATTGCGTTAACCTGACGTGACATCATTTTCAGCAAATGTATGCAGATTCAAGGATAGTTGTCATTACATCGAGTATGTTTTAACGCAAAAAAATGCCACGGATTCAACACTACTTTTAAATATAGAGTCTAATCCAAATGATAAAATAAAAATAAGTTAAAATGACACAAGTCTTTTAAAAGCTAGTAGCTAAACGACTTGGTATGAAGCCTTTTAAATTTCGAGCAAATCAAGTTTGAAGTACAGAACTACGGTAGTTCACTGACCAACCAATCCACAACCCAACCAACCAATATTGTGACTCTTTTCAATTAGCGTTTAAACCAAGTTTTACGCTCGTTATATCTTTTAATATAGAAATTGATGATTCTCACGTATATTCGCTTTGTTACGGCCGTAAGCGTGATAATTGATTTACTTATCCTTATTAGAATATATTCAGATTACAGTATCCGTACAGATATTGGTGCGCATGAATGAAGCTTCATTAAGTTATAATTATTAATATCACATGACGATCTGTTATCTTATTATTCTCTTAATCCGTCATAAGTTGTTGAATTAATTAAATCCATCTAGTTTGTTTGCATGTTTCGCGGATAAAGGTTATTGTTAAATTACTAGCGGATTGCTGAGTCTTAATTAACTAATCATGCTTCAGTTAGATACTTCTAATCATAATTCACAACGTGTTTTTTTGTAAAATAACTAACCATAATGCGCATGCGTTCATTATAACACTTGATTGTTCTCATATTCAGTCCTTAAAATGGAATTTACGCGAAAAGAACAGTGCCGATGACATATGTATCCATTTCTCCAAAAGATTATTTCTGCTTCAATATGTTCGGACACTAGTTAGTAGTTTCAATCGTGATGATGATCAAAATCAGTATCATCGTGAGCACAATTGTCGGACCGTATTTGGTACAAAAACGAATATGGTACATTTGTACCATATTCGGCCGAATATGGTACAAATGTACCATACTCGGACCGAAGATGGTACAATTTTCGACCGAATATGGTACAAACATTGTACCATATTCGGTTGGAATAAGTTTTTCTATGCTCGCCAAAACGTATTTGGTACATACCAAAAAAACTCATAAAAATGAAAATGGCCTACGTATATGGTACATAAATTATGTATTTCTTAATAAATGAAATAGTCTGCCGATGTGTAAACTTTTTTTCAAACTCAAATACATTGTATTAACCTAATATTGGAAGTGACAAAAGTATCATCATCATCATCATCATCATCATCATCATCATCATCATCATCATCGTCGTCGTCGTCGTCGTCGTCGTCGTCGTCGTCGTAACTAGCAGTAACAGAAACAGCTAACCTAACCACACTTTACATGGATTTTGCTGGTTGTGTAACTGTTTCGCCGGCTAGCTCAGTCGGTTGCGCGTCAGATTGGCACGCAGGCGGCCTGGGTTCGATTCCCGGGCGGGCCAGATACTTTCGTGGAGATCATTGATAGCAATTTTCAAATTTTTAAAACTTTTTTTTTCGAAAGTGTATTTTCACCAAAATCCGATTTAAGAGATTTTGAGCTCTTTTAAATGAATATATCTCTCCAAAAATAAGGATGTTTGACTGGCTGCTTTAGACAGGTGTGACTGTATTCCTAAACATTACTTTGTAAAGTTGATTTGTCGATCCGACGTCATATTGCTGAGAAGCCGACAAAGCTTTGAAGTTTCCGATTTTTTCTTTGATAACGTGCCGCTTTAAAAAGGCGGGAATTTTGCACACGAGTCTTACTCAGAAGTCAGTAACCATATTTGACTTGGCGGTCGGCAAGAAAAGTTGTGATTTTCGACTAGAAAGAATTGAAATCCAAACTTTCTTCAAACTTCAAAAGAATTCTTGACAGTAAGTACTGTACATAATTTTAATTTTCAGTTGTCTTAATATGCATTGATGTTTTAACATGCATTGATTTTTATGTTTTATGCCCCCCCCCCCCCCTCAGAGTGCATTTGCAGTTGTCCGTCCGTCTATCCAATTGTCCGTGGCATTCCTTCCGGGTGCGTAACTCCTAAACTGCTAAAATATTTAAGCTACAGTCATTTTTTCGAAAGTGTATTTTCCACCAAAATCAGATCGAGCTCCTGTAATCTGTAGATTTGAACATTTTAAATTTTATGGAGTTTATAGGTCTTTGACCTTCGAACCCTGCCTAGTCGTGACTTCTGGTGAGCGACCTAGGCCCCCAGGGCCCCTTCTTTATATCCCTTCCATCCACGTAGCATTGGTTTCTACAGACCGTTTGTCCGTTGACCGCCATAAGTTTGCCCGCTATTTTTCCCCTGAATTTGAATTCGGTTGGATTTCAATGAAACTTTACATGAAGTACTTGCTACTTTCATTGCGCATATTGCCCGGAAGTTCGGATTGTAAATTTTAGCGGAGCTATCAGACGAGTGCTTTTAGCTCAGCTCATGTCGTGAGACATTCGTTTTCGACACGCGGTGTTCAATACAAGCTCTATTAACTAATGAAGTATAAATGTATAATAACTTATTATATTATTTCAGATGAAGGAAGCAATTAGGAGAAAAAGGAAGCAATTAGGGTGCTTGCCCAGGTCGAAGTACGACATTATTGTCAGATGTTTAAACGGATCGTTCGATGTCCCTGTGAAGAAACGGACACCTGAAGAGAATAATTGTTTGGCCATGATTAGAAAACGTAAGGACTTCGAGCTTGGTGACCGGGGTTCTTTATTGTGTGGCGGAAAGCAAGTCCTTGTGAAAGAAGATCTTCCTAGATTTGTTGAGAAGATGTTCATGGAAAACAAAGGATGTGGAGCAAGGGTTATTTACAACAAACTGAAAGTAAATTACACGGGGTTCTCGGAACAAGCTATCCTTGAAATACTGTACAATAGCAAGTATTACCATGAGAAGTATCCGAGATTTACAAACAAGCCAAAAGCAAAGACAATTACAGAAGAGGAACCAGGCAAAAGATGGCAGATTGACATAATTAACATGAAAAATCAAAGTGTTAGCTACAAGGGGTCCACATACAGTTATATTCTACAAGTCGTGGACGTTTATTCTAGGTACGTTATGCCAAAACCCCTGAAAACGAAGAGTTCGCGTGAAGTTGCAAAGGCATTAGAGGACGTGTTGATGGTTAACCTTGCCCCTGACATCATCCAATGTGACAACGGACTGGAATTTAAAGGCCCTAGTATGAAACTTTTGTTGAACAAGTACAACATCAAAATGATCAATAGTAGGCCGTATCATCCTCAATCACAGGGCAAGTGTGAAAGGTCAAACAGTGTTATAAAGGCCAAGATTCTATTTGCAACAAAAAGTAAACGTGGATTTAACTGGGTCGAAGGGCTTCAAGATTTAGCCTATGCCATAAACACAAGTTTCAAACGAGTTCTTGGGGGTCTCACGCCCTTTGAAGCCTACTACGGAAGAAGTCATGTTTTTACCAAAGAACGTCATAGTTCTCGTGAAATAAAGAAAACCATACGGCGAGCAAATAAAAAGGCTTACAGGTCGCTGTTGAAAAACGCAACTTCCCCAAGCAAGTACAAAGTAGGAGAGACAGTATTAATTCGCTATCCCTTTCGAAAATCCAGGGTGCCAACCAAAAGATATGTTATCGAAGGCAAGGTAGAAAAAGTAAAACGAAATGGTGTTTATATCGTGTCATTTCAAGTACCGAACAAACCCGAACTTGGATTCGTAAGCAAATCGGTTGGGGTCGAAAACATGACTAGCCTAACTGTTGCGTTAGAGAAACAACGAAAAATTAAAAAACATTCATTAAAACAGAACCGCTCAGAGAAACAAAATCACAGAACTAAGTACTATCATGTTTTAACACACCATGAAAATCTGCAGTTGTTGGATGGGGTGAATATTGCCATGGACCCAAATCCGGATGGAAATTGTCAATTTGCTGCTATATCGCATCAACTTGGTAAAATTGGTATATACAAAGACGTAGATGCTTTACGTAAGGAAGCAGTCCATCACATTGTAGAAAACAGATATTTCTATGAAACTTTTGTCTATGATGAAACATTTGATGAATACGTTAAGAATATGTCTAAGAATGGGACATACGGCGACAACCTCACGCTCATTGCACTTATGAGAGAATATAATTTGCAGTGCCTGGTAGTTTCTACCCGAGGACTAGAACACTCATCAATTGTGTCAGCAGATGGAAAGTTCGATGGTGATGTTGGAACAATTGCATTGGGGTATTTCCCAGAAGGATTTGGCATGCATTACGTTAGTATCCGTATCAATCAACGCGTGTACAAGGACATAATATCACGCTTAGAACAGTCGTATGACAACGGTGACTCTGGCGACAGCGCTGCGTCTGGCGACAACGCTGCGTCAGGCGACAACGCTGCGTCTGGCGACAACGGTGACTCTGGCGACAACGGTGACTCCGGCGACACCGCTGCGTCTGGCGACAACACTGCATCTGGCGACAACGCTGCGTCTGGCGACAACGGTGACTCTTGCGACAACGGTGACTCCGGCGACAACGGTGACTCCAGCGACAACGGTGACTCCGGCGACAACGGTGACTCCGGCGACAACGCTACGTCTGGCGACAACGGTGACTCCGGCGACAACGCTGCGTCTGGCGACAACACTGCATCTGGCGACAACGCTGCGTCTGGCGACAACGGTGACTCTTGCGACAACGGTGACTCCGGCGACAACGGTGACTCCAGCGACAACGGTGACTCCGGCGACAACGGTGACTCCGGCGACAACGCTGCGTCTGGCGACAACGGTGACTCCGGCGACAACGGTGACTCTGGCGACAACGGTGACGTCTCTGTGTGTTCAGCCCTGAAAGAGCTTCAAGATATGATAAACAATAGGAGGGCACAGAAGCGAACGACTTTTCCATTTCTGATGTTACCACTTCACATTCAAGTTGAAATTTTTAAGTTCTGCATACAATCAAACCCGTCAATCCAGTTTGTGTTGGCGAAGGTCGGCAAACCCTTTAGAGATTTAATAAGGTCAATGAGTTTGCAAACACCTAGAATTTACATTCGGCCGGATATTGGACTAGATACTAGTAACAGAAATCCTGTTAGCGTTCGTTTCCTATTAACAAGAGCGGGCAGAAACAGCGGTCTTATTTCGGCAATAAAAGAAATCATCAAGGGGCCAAAATGGGCAAACGCATGGCTGCGTTTGCGTGTTAGTGGAATCGGTTGGTATGATATCATAGATGTCATGTACAGACATTACAGGTGAAATATACATGTATATCGGTGTTTGGAAACCTGTTATGTTATTTTTGTGATTGATGATTATGTTCTTCTACCGGAAATTTGTTGTCATTTGCTCATTTACTGGTAACTTTTTACGAAGCACATTTGGGATATTTTGGCTGCTACTAAAATGAATGTATATATGTATATTATGTCTTGTCAAAATGCTACAGTTGGATTAAAATTTAAATGCTGTTCTATGTTCTTCAATATTACTTTGAAAAATCCTGTCAGTATACCAATAAATGAAAAAAGTACAAGTTTGTTGAATCTCTTGAATGAAACAAATTATAAAATACAAAATGTAAAATGAATATGTGATGATGATGATGACAAAACATTTGTGATGATGATGATGGTAAAAAAATTGTGATGATGATGGTGGTGGTGATGATGATGACAGTGGTTATGATGATTGGGGTTTGATGATTGTGGTGATGATGATGATGATGATGATGATAATGATGATGATGATGATGATAACAAACGTTTTGGGATGATGATGACAGCGATGTTTATCGGACGATGATGATGGTTATAATGATGATGATAAGTTTTTAGATGATGATGACGGCGATGTTTATCGGCCGACGATGATGATAATGATGATGATGATAACAAAATATTTGTGATGATGATGATGGCGATGTTTATTGGCCGATGATGATGATGATATTCTCATCGTCGTCATCATCATCACAACATCCTCATTATCGACCGAAAACATCGCTGTCATTATCATCACAAAAAAAACTTTTGTGATCACCATTACGATCATGATAATGGATATGATGATGTTGGTTTTGATGGTGATGATGATGGTGGTGTTGGTAAAGATAACAACGATGATGATCATTGGGGTGTTGATAATTGATGTGATGATGATGATGATGATGATGATGATGATGATGATGATGATGATGATGATGAGATAACGATGATGATGATGATGATGATGATGATGAGATAACGATGATGATGATGATGATGATTACGATGATGAGTGTGTATCATATTCGGAACGAATGTGGTACATTTTTCATCCGAATATGGTACAAGTTTGTACCATATTCGGTCAGGCATTTTACCCCAAAACTGCAGATACGTATATGGTACAATTAGACAGTTGTACCATATTCGGCCGAATATGGTACAAACTTGTACCATATTCGTTTTTGTACCAAATACGGTCCGACAGTGCACTTATATTTTTGCAAAAATGTACTAGGCGTGATAATTCAAACACACAATAGTTTTGTATTTGGGGAACTTGAAAAAACATTCTTGATAACTAAAAGAGCCAGTAATGTTATACGGCATTGGTTGAAAATTATTCAGTTAAAAGATCATAAGTATGATAACTGTAGTTATAGACACATGTGTGAGAATTAATTAAGTAAATAAAATAAACATTCTTGGGCACAATCTTTTTGTAATATGTTGCTAACCTTAGGTGTTCAATATGCATGGCTAAAACAAGATGTAGGTGATGAAAAGTGTGTTTTATCCTTGATAAAGTCTAGATTAAATGATACATTTATCCAAAATTGGATGTCAGGGGTTCATGATTTTTCAAGAGCAATAAGTTACCGACAGTTTTGTTAATTTGAATTGCAATCTTACTAAACAATGTTATAATAAATACGTTTAGATCTGATCTCTGTAGATTAAGGGTTTAATCCAATTTAATCAGTCAGATGACATAGACCCATATACCTTTTCAAGATAGAAAATGTCAATATTGCAATGATCTTGAGCATGAATACCATATCTTATTACAATGTTCCTTATATGTTGATATTAGGAATATATAAATAAATATTTTTAAAAAATGAATTAATGCAATCGACTAATACAACAACCAACATAACTTTAGCTATGTTTGTACATAAATCATTTAGTCAAAGAAACCTGTATAAATATTATTATGATTAATTGTATATTGTTCATTACTCAAACGTCACTTCTCGCTCTTTCGTAGATTCGTCTTTGTTGTTTTGGTGTATTAAAGCATTAATTGTTAAATATATTTTCTGAATGCTGTAATCCAAACAAAAAACATTTTTGTCCTAGACCTTTTCATGTATTGATACTAATTTAACAACTTATGAAATTCAGTACTACACACATGTCAAGCCTTTATATATGATACTATGTTTCGATCATGTACTCTCATGGACAGCAAAAGAAATGTAGTTTCAAAGCCTTGACCAGTTAATGAAAATTACTTTGTGTGAAATAATTAACGGTTTTTCTTCACAAATAGTGCCTGCAAAACAGTTCTGCTTCAAAAATATAAATCATGGTAATAATTTTGACCTAAATGTAACAATAAGCTTACTGTTCCCCATTCATCCAAGAACGTCATATATGCCTCCGTAGAACGAGTTTTAATTGGTAATTTGCATACAGCTTTAGCAAATTCGTGCGAGACTGTGAAATTCCCATTTGGACGTGCGCTGTTTCCAAAGTAACGGACACTTCCAATTGCACAAGTGGTCAGAGTATCGTGGTACATAGACTGACCGGCGTCTAGAAATCTCCTTTGACTACTAAAATCTGTAAAATATCATTTTTATTATGAATATTACTTTTAATTTGTTAAAAATGCTTGAAATCCCAAAGTTGAGCACATAAAGCAGAAACGTCCTATGTGTTCATTAATTGTCTAGCTGTATTCATACGAATGGGCAACACACGCACCAATTAAAACACTTGATAATATTTAAGTGTTAACTGAAAATAAAATTTTCAACAACGTTTGACATCGCACCAATTACTTTGTGGAATCGAAATCTAGCTAGCACACGCCTTTATTCACAAAAACTTGCCCAAGATTATAACTTACCGGTAGACAGTGTAAAACCATAATCCTTCAGTACGCTTCCGTGAGAATCTGCAAAATGATGTGTTAAAGGGGATTGAATGTATTTATTTTGCAAGAGTATAACAGTTAACAAGATGATACTGAGGATCATTCAATGTTCACGTGAGAAACTTAAGCTTACTGGTGTTATACCACTGACTCATTCTTGCTTTTGAAGGAAGTTCTCTTTCTGTTTTTTCTATACACGAGATAACTCCCTCGCAATGCAAGTTAAGGCCCCCGGGGGTTTATTTGAAGAAAAAAAACCCGTTTACTTTCAAAAGATGAATACCATGTGGTGTGCGTTTGAACGAAAAGATCTTTAAAGGTTTTGCCTATATGAGTTTACGTTAACCTTTGACCCTATGATAAAGCTGATTGATCCTATAGGCATTATTTGACTCATAAAAATGAAATCTACATGATGCTACATGAACGCCTTTTGCCTATCGGTTTCATAATAGACGATAATATATGTTTGTCCCTATTTAAGCAAATAAAAACTCGGGATCTTTGTTATTATTTGAACAGGCTTTGTATAGGAATACAATACGATGTTACATATAAAATATTAAAGATCTATGTCGACCTGTTTTGGAGAAAATTATTTAACTTTCATTTCAACAACCCAATTTTCCCCAGTGATTTAGAGTTCTTTAAAGACACGAGACACTTTTAAATTGTAAAGAGGATCACCAAGACGACAAGTGTACATTCCGGCCAAGATTTGGCTTTGTCAAATGCCAATAGCGGTGTAGGAGATGTCGTTTGAAGTATACTTTCAAGAACGCACGGCCATACTTGTACAGCACAGACGACGGACATCACTGTATCAAAATAGGTCACCATGATCTCGTTGCACTCAGTTTGGCAAACGAGTGTTAATGAATTCTACTTGAGCCGTCCTCTGTGAAAATGGGGTTTTATGCACGTGCGTAAAGTGTCGTCCCAGATTAGCCTGTGCAGTCCGCACAGGCTTATCAGGGACGACACTTTCCGCCTGAACTTGTTTAGCCAAGAAGAGGCTTTCTTCAAAATCAAATATCATGTAAGCGGAAAGTGACACTTTATGAAATGCATTTAACCCCTTTTTATAGAGCGCGGCCCAATTTAATTACATTCAAGTGTAAACAGGAGCTCAATAAAAGTTTAACAATATCATTCGTCTTCAAAATACGTTTTTACAATGTTTTCATTTAAAAAAATCATATATGCTTATCGTAAAGTATGCAACACTATCAGCATTCGCATTAACGTTCATTAGTTCGTAATACCAGACAGATTAACCAAGCGTTTCATTTCCTCTTGCAACGATAGAGATCCGTGCACAAGCGTGTGCGTAATTGTGGATGCGCACTGCTGGCTGAGGGTGACACTTGCTTCTCTAACGTTGGACGGACTTCCTGTTAGCTATACATGGACAAGTGCCATTGGCAAATTAAAGCATCACACACTGAGAAAGTGCATCGGTTTGTCATAACGGTACAAACAAAATACGTAAAAGTGCGTGTCGCTACATTTTTTAAATGTCTGTTCTACACTTCCTTTTTGAAATTTATGAACAAATATGTTAATGACATAACGTTTAGACCCCCGATATTAACTCAAATTTTATTAATATACAATCGAAAAAGTTGTAAAATGGATCCTTAGAGTGTGTTTTTTTCTGTATATCGATATGTATTTTATACCTGAATTATTCTTTTGTTCAGTAGTAACCCAGTATCACGCGTAGATAGTGGGTTACCAGTCAATACGTTGTAACCTACTCCAACATACTGCAGCGGGGTCCCAGAAACATTCGCTGAAACAAAACACTTAATGTATCCGATAAACTTTTAATAACGTCAAATATTAATCCCTCATCAACACAGAACGTGATTGTCTAAGATATTCCTCCGCACGATATTCAGATTTTTTTAATAGTAATGTAATTTTAAATTGGTAAATATCATTATGTTCACACGTTTCATATAATATGAGAACGTGATATTTAATTAAAATCATTCCTTCTTGTATTTTCAATCTGAATGAACAGATTAATATAGATGTATATATATTTGAGTGTTCTTTATCAAATGTAAGGCAGTAACTATAACAATCCTCTATGAAACGAAAACACTATATGTTTCGAGTAGATGAAAGCGAAAAAAAACCAACAACATACAATTACATAGTACATATAATTATGGAACAATTGTTAATTTGGCGCCCAAATTTATGTTTCATTATTTTGAGGTAATCAACAATTGAAACTGCAACGCTTGTTTTTTTCACAGGTTGTGAATGGAATCAAGTATTTCCTGACAATCGGAATTTCCAAAATTGCGTCTAACCAGGTAAGTTCCAATTTCAAATACTTATAAACTAGTGGTTAGTGAGCCTAAGATGCATATTATATTTTTTTAAAGCCATAATTCCGAGTTTAACTTTAACACAATGAAAGTACGATATGTATATAGTCACTAGCGATTATTTTAAATACAGTACATGCATATTCGTAGAAAAATGTTAAAGCACTCTGAGATGCATTTATTATATGGGTCGAGTTTTTTTATATATGATAAGAAAATTAACTTATTTCAAGACAAACTTTCGAGATTGGCTCAAAGGTTGTCATCGGTCATTGTTTTTCCGTTGACATAGCAAGTTCGATTCCCTTTCGAAAATTTAGGATCTTATAAGTGTTGAAGTTATATGTTCCTTATTTCTTAGATTCTTAATTGTATCTTTATATTTTTCAAAACATTTTATTTCGAGAATGCAAACAAATACATATACATTTATAAGAAATAACACAAGAATGTTATGCAAATAGAAATGAACAAAATAACATATGCAGCACATCAAAGGTTTTCTATGTAATGCTATTACTTGTGTGTTGAAAAAACATAAAAGGAATTTCAAAGAAAAAAAGAAGACATTTTCCAGTGTGTATTGAAAAAAACACACACGGATATTTAAATTGTACTATCAGATGAAAAAAGCATAGAGAAAAACATTAATAGCTTCATATAATTATATAGACATTTTTCATATATATATATATATATATCTTACAATTACCTGTGTTTAGTAACGGAACTCTATAAATAGCATTTGCAGAAAGTTGTTAAAATAAAAAGCAAAAAATACTAACATAATCATCAAATTCAAATGTTGTGTTTATAACACAATTGCATTAAATACGTTTCATTCACTGTCAAATGATTCTAAATTATTTTTTGAAATGGATATTTTTCTCAAGTTATAATATTCATAATTAATGTATTTATTGGCTCCAGTTATGCTTGGAATGCATTTACTCATTTCATAGTTGTATAAGCATAGCTTTATTAACAAAATAACATTATGTATGACACTATCATACTTTTTTTAATATCCAAGAAGAAACAGTGTGATATTGATGAAAGGAAACGATTGTCTTGGTAACATTTCATTAATAATATCTTTAGATATCTGACATTCCCAGAATAAATGTTCTCAACATTCATCACCGTGTTTTACAACAAGAACACAATGGATCTTTATACTGTTGTGACGAATATACTCTTGTCCTAATTGGGTAATTCTAGTCTTCCGAATTTCTGGAAGTTTTTGTATTTATAGTGCAAACTTAACCCATTTATGCCTAGCGTCTAGAAAAAAAGGCCTTGGCAAATAGCGTAGATGCTCATGATGCGGCGTCTCATTTGGGTCTGCGCTGTTTGCTTAAAGGAATTTCTGTAAGAAATATTCTAAATATAGAAATAAAGATACTAGACATCCCTAACTTTGGAAATAAATTGATCTAATTTAGAAGAATGGGGGAGTCCACTTGGCATAAATGGGTTAAAATTATTTTATTTTCAATTGCATTTATAGGCGAGGAGCTGTGACGTCGTGGTACTCGACCCACCCGGAACGGAAAGCTATAGGCTGACTTCCTTCTCATGCTATTAGATGTATTAGATCTGCCTTTCTGGGGTCGTATTCCAGAAACATCTTAAGTCATTTCTTAAATATTTTCACTAAAGTTCTAAGTTACAATGTTTTGTATTTCTTTACAAAATAAAGACGTGCGTGTTTTTTTTGGTATTCCTCAAATAACACTGACATAATGATGTTTGTTTGATGTTATGTTCGATGCCTAACTATTGCTGAATGCAATGAAACACTTAAGAAAAATTCCCAATATAAGGATAAAAATAAACTTTTAACTTAAGATGCTTCTGGAATACCATCCCTGATCGCCATTTGAAATCATTTAAACAACCATTTATGAAAAAAATTTACCTTATATAATGCATATTTTTTTCTTAAAATGATCACATACTTAACCGACAAATCTCTTGACACGTACTATTGTTCTTGTATACTTCTTCTAAGATTTTTATCTATGTATCATCATATTAGGTATTTTTCTGAATATTGAATATACCAATAAAATGAACAATATATTCATTTGCGAGTTATTTATGAACCGCGAGGGTCACCGTGTACGCTTGTGTATATTAGTACTATTTAGAATGCCAGTTTAAAGGCAAACGCGCGCCTGCTACTTTATCAAATCTTATTTTACCGACTTTGAAAGTTTCGTTTTTAATAAATATATTTTAATTCACTTTGAAAAGTAATACTTGTTCTTAAATCAGTGTTGGTTTTCATGGTATTGAAAGTTGCTTACACCATTATAAAAAGTGTTTGTAAGTGTGTGTTTCACGTGCTCTTTGGTCGGTCTTAATGTAAAATAAATGTTCATAAATACAGGGCGTTGAAATGATGCAACTTTGGGTTCATTTTGTTTGTATTTGAAGTTTTTAATGAGAACGCAAACAGCAATGTTCTTACTATATTGAATTAGAGCAGTTTAAATTATGTTTCGTTGCGAAAATGTTCTGCAAAATAAACAAAAGGAACTCAACCTGTAACCGCCGGAGAGAATATTTGAGCTGAGTTCTGATAAAACTGGGCTTAATGCATGTGCGTAACGTGCCATCACAGATTAGCCTGTGCAGTCTGCACAGGCTAATAAGGAACAACACTTTCCGTTTTAATGGTATTTTTAGTTTCAAGAAAGTCTTTTCTTACCGAAAATCAAGTTAAGGCGGATAGTGTTGTCCCTGATTAGCCTGTGCGGACTGCACAGGCTAATCTGGGATGACACTTTACGCACATGCATTAAGCCTAGTTTTCTCAGATCGCGGCTCATTTATTAGCGGAAAGGGATTCTTAGCTATGCCAAGGGCCGATTTGCCAAATTAAACACAGCACATCCGCAAAACGTACAACATTCACGATAAGTATATGAATTCAATTAGACCGCTGGCCTTCAAACGAAAAGTGGATATACACGTAGTTGAAGGCGATCTTAAATCGATATCCGGATGAAACGTAACTTCAATAATAATAAGCAATAATAAGCAATTTGTAAATAGTGTAAACTGGTATTTAAAATATGTGTATAAGCTTGAAATAAACTTTAGAAGTATTATACAAGTAACACAACGAAAGATCTCTCCTTAATTTATTGCATTTAATGTATTTAACATGCCATCGATTTAACGTGAACTCTTATACATGTAATTTTTTTGCAAGTTCTCATTATGATAAACGACAAAATTTACATCACATGACATGGTTATCAATACAATTTCACAATGCATTCGCAATTTACAAGTACAAAGGTTTTTATACACACTTGTAAACGTTTTTTTTTTACAGTAGTGGCTCGTTATAAGGACAGTTACTGTTTGCATGATATTAATAAGGTTGTGAGGAATACAATTTAATATATACATTTGATTTTACTTATCTATATTCTTTCCAAATGAATCTATGTATCAGGTAAGAGGCGAAACTTCATTAAAATACATGTAGATCCAATTAATTAACGGCAAGAGACCGATAGCCCAACAGATATTCGCGGTAAAAAATCACAGGACAAAAGCAAACGTTTATAAAAATAGGTTTACCGAATTGGCATTGTTTTATTAAAAAGTGGGACCATGCAATTTGATAACCGGTTAGAAGACAACGCCGACAATAAAACTTGTTTAAAAATGGAAATCAAATTTAATTGCGTTTGTATTTGAGATTTGACCCGCATTTGATGGATGAGCATTTCATTGGGTAACTAGCATATACTGTTGATGTTGTATACAGATTTGTCCCGATCGATGTTATATAAGGTACACCATTGTAAATAATATCCAACATTAATAGCATATCCTCTATATAAATCGTTTTGCAAGTGTTAAGAAACGCTCATACCCGTAAATTAGTTGCGCCGGTTCGTGAGCAGCACATTTGAGTATGGATTTTACTTTCTTAAGCAAGAACATGAGTTTATTATTTCTTTCAATCCAATCACGATGTTATCAACTTTATTAGGCCAGTGTAGATATGCGTTTTTTTCGCCGAGCATCGAACTAATTTCAACATAATTTTGTTAAAGTGATTTTGAATCTTGTATATTTCATTTATTATGTAAACGAAATCGAAATTTATAGGTCAATAGCAAATAGTAGTTTTGATCTAAAATATGACAAACGAATATTTGAACACGGTGCTTTACTTAGTTGACGTTAATTTGTTTTAGTGTCCGAGCGATGCACAATGTGACACATGCATTTTCACAGAATGAATTATTATTATTGTATTCAATATAAGATATACAATGTGTATACATGTATATGATCATAAAACAATGTGATACCATGTAGCAGCAATAATGTTCTAACATATTATACAAGATATGCTAATATATATTCTTTGACCCTATGGTTTCTTTTTGCTTAAAAAAATGTTAATATGTATTGTTTTCTTCGGTCGTTTATGATTTATAAGAGAGAAAACAAAAGAATAATTATGAATAAGAATAAGTTTAATAAAGTGAATAGAAAGCATACTGGACATGTTTATGAAAGTTTAATGATTTTTCCATTTTTGTTCAAATATATGAAGTGTTTATTTGTTTAGGGTTATGTCTTTTTCAATGTGTATCTTCAGTTTTAAATAATTGATAAAACAGTTCATTGTAAGTTTTTGCTTTCTGTATTTCATGCTGAATATAAAATATTTCATCAAAATACGTCGGGTTTATTTTCGAAGGACTCGACCATTTTTGACGATGCTGCAAAGCAGCTCGTCTAAGTAATCATACCATGAAACAATTCTTCACAATGGCGACCTATGTTAAAGACCGAGCCAGTCCGATTGAGATAGCTCGATTTTTCTAATCGGCATACCTCGCTGATTATCATTGATAAAGGTTTAGGAAGCTCAGCTATACATAGGACAGCATATTCTGGGAAAAAGATTGAATAATAGTTTGAAAACGTTAATTTTAAATCAGTTATTTTCAATCCATTATATGTTTATAGATCATTGATAGATCAATGAAACAATTATGCATTTTCTGTATTGTATTGTATTTGACATTTGTCGTGATTCAGTAAATAAATTGCGAATTAAAACGTGTATAATTAACTTTCAACGCGATCATGAGTGTAAAGAAAACGCATTATTTTGAACCTGCCATTTGTAAACGTTGTAGCGACTATGGTATACAAACAGCATAATAGCCATGACACTTGTGAAACTGGCTCTTATGCGTGCGTTCTCATTTTGTATATTTAATAAAATGTTCAAACATAAATTACTGAGCCACCTCTGTGCACATACTATGTTTGATAATTCATTCGTTTGTTGGATATTGTTTGCTGTTTTAAACACATATTAGGTCATATCGCGGAGATTTAGTTAACCTTACCATGTGTTCATAGGCGAACTAACGTATTCAAGTGCTCTTACGACTATGTGCTCATACCTACTTTCGGGAATCATCATGAAATTATCGCCGTTCTTAACGAACAGACATGCCTAAGCTCATTGAATTAGGGAAAAAAACAATTATCAAAAGAGAAAAATTATATGTTCATGCACATGGGCATGTGAAATCACGTCCGAACAGAAGAGGAAATAACGACATATAAAGTTTTTTATGATATACATGTGAAATTAAAGAACATGGTGTAATTAAAGAGCATGTCAAGTTTTGAATATATGCTGAAACGTAATGTTAAAACCCACAAACGTTTTACTGTAACAGAACGTTTTTTGAAGATAATTGGTACAGAAAACACACGTCGAATATTTTTAAAGATATTTCTTGTTATATTTGATCGAGAATGTAACTCGCCTCCCAGTTTCGCTGAATGAATCAAGTTCCCCACGGGTACTACTTCCCCGTACCCCCATTTTTTTTCGTACCCTACATTTTTCGTACCCATTTTTTTTCGTACCCAATTTTTTTCGTACCCAAATTTTTGCTCGTACCGAATTATTTTTTTCGTACCCAATTTTTTTTTCATACCCATTTTTTTTCCTAACCAAATCTTTTTTCGTACCCATTTTTGTGCATAATTTTTGTTCCTGAAATTTTCGTACACATTTTTTTCCTACCAAAAATTTTCGTACCCACATACACAATTGTGGTGATGTAGATAAACTTAAATAGATGCTTTTATATCAATCCTCTTCAAAAGCATCGTCACACCAGTACTGTCAGTAATTTGATTCATTCATTACACGATATCGAGCACTCAAGTCCATGTTTTCTGCACGAAGAACGCTTACTGTCGCAGTTAGTTTTTCACTTGTATTTGGTGAGTTATGATGGAGAGAGCAGCATGTATGTCCTAACTGGAACAAAGAGTCCATTATCTAGCTTACATCCCGTACAAATTGGATTGTGTTTCGACCCTCATATCCCATCACCTATTTGAAGACAGGTGATAAGACTGTGAAACTTTGCGAAAGCAGACGTGGATGGTGCGGTTTAAATTTCCACTGTTTTGCGATTGTTGATGGTCTTTTCCGTGAAAATTCAGTTAGTTGGCGTAAGCTGTTAAAAGTACTAACGCTTGACTTGCCATATAATGTTACAATAATTTGTTCACTTGGTACATCACACATTTTTGTTTTATGTATTCCTGGAAATGGCTTATCACATTATGTAACACTTCACATTATCGCAGTTTGTTAAAGGTTTTCTTTTTCCACCTCCAAAACCCAGGCATATCGAATTTGTATCACACCCAGGTAAGACATGCACAGCAGGAAGTAAATTACAAATGCGTTTACCCTGAACAGTTTTGATTTGTCTTACACTCCTAACGTTAACTTTCCGCGTTGCACCAACGTGTCCGTCTGATCAGAAGACTATGTAATTGTGTCTTGTTCTGTGAATATTGGGCAAAATGCATGTGCGTAAAGTGTCGTCCCAGATTAGCCTGTGCAGTCCGCACAGGATAATCAGGGAGGACACTTTCCACTTTAATGGTATTTTTCGTTTAAAGGAAGTCCCTTTTCACTAAAACTCTAGTTCAAGCGGAAAGTGTCGTCCCAGATTAGCCTGTGCGGACTGCACAGGCTAATCTGGGACGACACTTTACGCACATGCATTATGCTAAGTTTTTTAAGAACGTCACTCAATTGTACTCTAGTTCTGCATGGTTGCACTGGAGAAAAAATAAGTCTTTTCTCACCAATTAGTTTCACTCTTTTATATTGAGGCCCATTCGACAGCTGTGTAAACAATAATAATATCGACTTCAGCTGCAGCATGTATAACCTTACATTTTATGATTTGAAAACTGGTACCAAGAAGATTGACGAAGTTCTGTTTTTTTGCAGAGTTTGTTACAAATGGTCGTTCTTTGAACTTAAACAGAACTCTCGTCCCCATACTATTATAACTCCGAAGTTGATTTTTTCAGAAATCATGGATGTATAGCCACAAAACCAATGTATTTTATGTAGAAGGGATCCTTCATACAGTACCATATCATCATATGAGTCGTGTGTTTAGAAAACTGGGCATAATGCTTGTGCGTAAAGTGTCGTCGTAGATTGGCCTGTGCAGTCCGCTTTTATGACATTTTTCGTTAAAATGAAGTCTCTTCTTAGCAAAAATCCAATTAAGGCGGAAAGTGTATTCCCTGATTAGCCTGTGCGGACTGCACAGGCTAATCTGGGACGACACTTTGCGCACATGTATTATGCCCTGTTTTCTCAGAACGCGATTCATCTAATTAAGGCATAGCAACACAGTAAACCAGCGCATCATATGGCTTCTGCGACTGAGGCCTTTGTGGCTTCTCTAATGAATCCAGTGGGTAAAGATATTAGTTACAGAAGCTAGACACATATATAAACAGATATTTATGATATTGACTGGAGGTTGCCTGGAAAATCTCCAAACCTACACGATATACGCTCCTGAAATTATTCTGTGCATTTTTTCGCAAACCATCTTCACTGCTGAATCGTTTGACAATTACAATACATAAACTGAAAGTTAGCAAAGCATAGCATTTCCTAACAGTGCTGACGTGTATTTTGATCTTCTCAATAAAAAAATAAAATAAAAAAATAAAACAACTAAATATCGTATATTATCCTATAATTAACGATACTGTCTGATATATAAGTTGCGTGTTACTAGTATGTACCGGGTTAGGCTTTTTCGGCGTAAGCTGTATTAAGCCAGCTTTTCACCTCTCCTGACCTTTGTAAGTGTCCAATAAAATTCAAATAAAATTTCCCGCGGCTAGGTACGAATGAATACACTTCATTTATTCCATTGGCTGATTTGAGTATTCCACCAGAACATTGGAAACATATCCGCGTCTTTGTAACACTGTTTTACTGCATGAAACAATTTTATTTCTAATGAAAAGGCTTAATAGATAGAACAGTTTTACACTCAATTCTCGACATCAATACAGTTTGTGCGTACACCTTTTATTTTCAGAGAATTACCAGCGCAACGCGTTTATATTTAAAGGCTATGTTCTCATATTTAGTACTTACTTCCATATTCTTGTCAACATGTTAACATGTAAAAGTATAAAGAGCAGTGGAAGCGAGGCCTCACTTTAATACATTGCGTTTCAACCCGGGTCAATTCGCGGCCAGTGTATGGATGTCAGAGTTTATATACAGGTCATCACCGGAGTTCGCGGCCAGTAAAATAATAGTTATATAATAAATACGC
The DNA here is from genome assembly GCF_020536995.1 of Dreissena polymorpha. Lineage (NCBI taxonomy): Eukaryota > Metazoa > Mollusca > Bivalvia > Myida > Dreissenidae > Dreissena > Dreissena polymorpha. Next base: position 54,291,830 of record NC_068355.1, on the reverse strand, counting down.
TATCCGTGAACTAGGTGACCTGGAATTTTCTTTAGACCAGAAATATGTAGATTCTTAATGGGTTTTCAACAATACAATGATAAATATTATTTTTGATTAATTTAACAATAATTATTCCACCATATTGACAAATGTATTAAGCATGAGCGCGATGATTATCGATGCTGTTAATAATCGAATCAAATAGCAATGCCCGACAAACCACTAAAACAGGTTTGTTCGAAGAACGCGCCTATAAATACGGATACTTCTCGTGTGGCCGGTTGACTCGTATGTTTTAATTTCACTTCCATTCTTCTTTTGGTTTTCTGTTTTGTATCTATAGGTTTATGACCAGCAATATGTAATAATGTAAAATAAGCCGCGAAAACTCCGCGTAACATCCCGTACTGCGTGTGATGCAGCTAAGAACTGCACAGAAAAAAAAGACATTCGCTATCCTTGATCTCATTCATTGAACTATCAACGCCGTATATCATTTTTAAAGATATTTCTTGTTTCACTTAACGTGTATACCAGGTTAAAGGGATTGAATAGTTTATACATAGAGAATACTAGGTTAGCGTTGAATACAGAGAAGTTTATGTTGCGAGGCTTAGAACGCCGGAAGCGCGAGCCTTGGCGACATAAACTTCTCTGTATTCAACGCTAATCCTAGTATTCTATTTATCCCATTTGATTTTTTCAACGTGACATTTAACATAAATAGATCTAATAACATTAACAATAATTTTAATTCAGTCATAAAAGCGCTTAAAATCTAACAAACGTAACCATGCGTAGTGATATACATGTATTTGTTCTGGTACGCAAAATAGTCTTTAAAAAATTCACACACAAACTGTAAAACAAGTAAAAATATCACCATATGCCTACATTCAATTTTACGCAGTATGCGAATTTTAACACATTACGACCGCGTAAAGAAGATTTTACTTTACTATATGTACTATAATTTATTTTATTTTCGATAGAAAATGATCAAAATCCAATATGGCGGCGATTGTTCCTGACAAAATGCTGTCGATGTCAACATACATGTACACCATCGACGACCTAGTTCTGGCTACCATAACTTTAAATGTCGCTTTTTATGATTTTTGACTGGCGCGACTTTGTACAGGTCTGTCAATACTAAATAAACTGTACGCTGAAATTTCTTTAGCTATCGAAGACCTTGACAATTTTGACGAGTAAACAGACAATTGCAGCGACTGACACCTATTTGACAAAATATACAGGGCAATACGTTTTCCGAATTCGGACGACGAATTTAAGGACGCGCAGAACGTGTTTTTTATATAATGTTATGGGTATGCCGTGTGTGATCCGATTCATCAATGGCGCCCATGTTAAAATCATTTCCCCGAGAACAGGGAACGATAAAAGTACAAACAAAAATCAAAACACGTAGGAAATAGTATCTTACCTTTAATTATCCTTTAAAATCCATCTAATAATCCATTTAACTCAATAATTGACGATTTTGCATCTAGGGTCTTTAATAATTATTTTAGCATAGTTAAATAAAGACCCTTATGCCATTCTATCACTTTATTCAAATGAGTTTATGAACGCGATAAGCTTTCTTCTTCGTCACACGCTACGTCATGTACTCTACATTACTGCTGTTCAAATGAACCGGAGCAGTTTATCTAATAATAGCCGTTGGTAAACTCGGTTGTATTTGCAGATTTCTGCATACAAACATGATTATGTTTAAACTTGCACAATGTTTTATTTATCTATGGCAAATGCGCTTATTGTACGAGAAAATAATTTAATATATAAATACACAAAGAATGGAAAATATTCCAGTACACAACAGATAAATGAGTAGAAAATACCCGTGTACAAAATGGGACGTTCCCAATTCCAGTGTGGTGCTATTTTTACCATCTTATACTTTACACAGCTCTATGCCTAACGTGAATTAAATTGGAAAGCAAACATAGCAGAATATTCATGAACTGTTCGATATGTGTATGGCTTGTTGTACATTCTTAATATTTAAGTTAAATGTCAAAAGTATATGCTTTGGTTATTAACAATGCACATTACACGAAATAAGGAAAATGTGATCAATTGACAATTCAGATGTGTCGACATACAGTACATGTAGAAAACATGTGAAATAAGTCGCGTTTATAATAAATCGTCAAAAAAATGGGGAAAATGACGCAATAAGTATGTCATTCTATGACGCCATCAATCAGCTGATTCATTATACGGATGGCGAAAAATTATGTCATATGACTAGATTTAAAGGTTGAAGGTCGTATAATTTTGAAGCTTAAGTTTTGTCGACTTTGTTTCTTATGAAAAATCATTCAGTGGTAAAGTAAATATAAATAAAAAAATAACAAAACAAAAATCGTGTAATTTTATATTTTATTTCAACATTTCTTTTGGTGAATATGTCATATATATATTTTTCTGCAAAATATGCACATTTTCTTCTAATGGGTGACCTTAAAATTCGATCAATGAACCAAACAATATCGACCTAATTTTAGCGCATATCGCATGACGTCATTTAAAAAGTAGTCCGTGCACGCGACAGGTATATTCCACAATGTTGAATACAAGCAAGTATATTCCACAACGTGTTATACCGTCAATGTCGCGTCGAAAATGGGATAAAATTTCGTATCATTGTGCCAATCCGGCCAGTATGCATTGGAAATCTAACTGCGGTGACATATGCAAAGTAAAATATATATATGAGACTGGTCGTGGGCATCGCCGTTGCTGCATAATCCTTAGAACTGTATTATCAGATACCAAACACGTTTCAAATGACAATAATACAATTGTAACTAGAGTGACTGTATGTATGGTAGGGACTCTTATCTCCATCCAACAAAATAACCCACACCGTCGTGAAAATGAGTCGAAATCGAGTGTCCCGATTGAATATTATTGGCGTTATTAATCAGATGTGAAAATTAAGCCTGAGTAGTTTAAGCGATAAACCTTAGAAGTAAAAGAATATCGAATGACGTTAAGTGTTGAAGAACACCAGGTCATTTAGTTGAAAACCTGTTTAAATAATAGTCGGAACCCACAACCTTTTAAAATCGTTATGTTGTCCTAGTATGTATATAATTTAGCGTTTACGGAATACATTTGTTTCGACGACATAATACTATTTCAGTTAGTCAAAGATGACATTAGTTTATTTATTTCAAGGGCAAACAACACCAGTATTGTTCTTATGTCTGCTTATAAACAGTACAAGTTGAAGTCCCTATCCTGAGCGCACAATTGTAATAAGCAACGCAAAATGAAGTTGCCGACAGCGTAGTAATTAACAAAAAAATGATGATTGCAACATAATTATAAACAACGGAAAACAATCCAAATGGCCACCGACACAATACGAAGGTCCCAAAGGCAATAACATTCGACTCAAAATCATCATATTCAACTGGATACGTTCATAGTTATGATCATTAATAGATTTTTGCAGCCATCATAAAACACAAACTTTCCGGAGGTGCAATATCGGTATATTGACCTGAATATATATCACAGCGAGCGTTTGTTCAAATCGTTAAGCCCATACGCGTCACGGGTAGCGTGTATTCACACACTTTGTCTGAATTTCTTGACACAAACTTTGTCTGGAAAACAAGGCGAGTCAATAGATGTGACAGAATGCGACACATGTACCCTATACATGCTTTTTTAATGTGAGGGACATTACATAATAGGGAACTAGAGAAAAATAAATCAGTACAAGTAAAAAGCAAAATTAATAACCTTGAGTCTGTAGTTTTTACCTGAATGTTTCAATGTAAAAAATGGGAGTTGTACGCGACACCTCGTCTGATCATGGGAGATAATAAAACGAATTTATATTAAAAACCTCCTAGCCATGTAAATGTAACATGAGCGGAAATAGATATTCACCATTTATGAAATTATTTGTGAAAATCGCCAATCCCCATGGACCCAAAGTTTTTTTAACTCGATACATCGTCTGAGGGTTGAGAATTTAACGCTTTTGCAGCCTTTATAAAACTTTATTTATGTAATTTTGTTTCGATGGGAGAGAACCATATATTGGGTGACTTGAAACTAGACCGCGCGGATCATTGGACGAGCTTTACAAAAAATAACTCCCACGCAGTATAGTGTACAAAATAATAAAGACCCCGCGTTTCCCCGTTTATAAAAGGCTATAAATCTAAGACCTGATAATTTGTTCCTCACTTGTTAGCTACGACTTGTTTTATTGAACATAAAATCATATTATTATGTATGTTATTGTTCTTAATACCATGGGCTTCATGTAATATAAAACTTAGGATTATACCAATGCGTTGACTTATATAAAATTACTTTGTAGGCAATATCTGTTTTGGAAAATGAAAAAGAAGTTATATTTTATCTTGAAGGTTGTATACATTCTTTAAGTTTTATTGCCGAATCGATGTTAGCTGTAATTATTTCTTATTTCTTTTTTTTCAAGCTATCTATCAGTAGGCAATAACTTAATATTACCAATATGTAATTAATTTTACACACAGCTTTATTATGGTTAGAAAAAAATCCTGACATGTGTACTGTTTTATTGATTTTGCCTTTCTTATTTTTGTTTTGTTTTTATATTTGTTGTTGTATTTTCACACTAACAAAATATTACTGATGAAAAACTAATTTCAATGCAGATTACTTAAATAGTTCGAAAAGGGATTCATGTTATTCCTTTTTTTTAAATGACCTTTATTAGCAATAATTATTATACTTTTATACATGTTGTTGTTGTGCTTTGGTAATCTTAATTTTGATTTTTTTAATGTCACAACAAAATTTTGTAGCGGTTTAAGCGAACTGTTGCAATTTTGGTACGTCCCGTTTTTAATGTATTTTCTTCAATTTTACCTTTGAACTTGTTGCCTGTGACATGACATCCGTCTAGAATAGTTCGTGTCATCTCTATCAGATTTCCTCCTTTATTTCAGATGTTTCAGGAAATGCTGATATAATATTATTCACACGCCTCACCTGTTGTCACAATACATCTATATTCATTAAATATGTGACCTGTAAAAGCTTATCAAGACTTGTGATGTTCTGTTCATAAATATCAGATTACTTTTAAGCCTTCACTGAAAAAAACGCGATCTCTCTTGATGAAAAAATCGAGTTTTTACTAAATAACGGTAATATTTTGTAAGATAAGTTACGATATAAACATATGTTGTAATAGTCGAACATGGTTCTTGTTATAATTTGAAATGTCTAAGTTTGATTTTTGTACTATTGCACATAGTGTATTCAATATTGCACATTTGTATTCAATATATTGTGAGGAAGTTTGCGATGGATCGCATAGAAGAGAAAATAAACAGTGTGTGATTTAAATTTTAAATTTTCTGGATCCAAACTGACAGTTTCCAAATGCATGAAATTGATGATTATGTTTTGGTAAGCTGCGTTATTGAATTCAAAGATCTTTTCTCGACGTGTTTTGAATAAAACTAGCATTAAAATTACCAACAATACTTGAAAACAATGCAACAGTTAACACGACTGAAACTATCTTGAATTCTACGAAGGTCAGTTCTTCTGGAAGCCGATTATAAAGTGATCTGCCGTTTGCAATAGCAAACGCAGTGCCGCTTCTTCTTAACACGTAAGCGTTCTACGCCGTTCACCGAGCAACGCGCACACCGAGACTGTGCATGTTTCATTCGCGCTTTTTGATAATTTGTCACGTAGTTACATCGATGTGTTTCATAAGTGAACAAATTTTATACGATACTACCTACAAAAGCTTACTTCAGGCGGCAAATGGAATAATAATTCCCAAAAATTTATCACATTGGCTCTGATGAGTGTAGACCACCGGATCCTGCTTGCCGACAACAGAATCTACATCCGCTATATTACATGCAGAAGGGCAAGAAATGTATCTCCTCTCTTCGTTTGGATCATGTGTGTTTCGAACATTTCTACAATTAACAGGTATGTGTGTGACCCCTTTTTTTACAAATTTTCGGATTCTTGTTTTACGCACATTGTGTACCACGCCGGCGCCCTTTGTCTAATTGTGATTGGTGTTTCGTACATAGCTTACATATTTATAATAATCAGAATCAAAACCATTGGAAAAGTAAACGGTGGGCCAGGCAAGAAATGTTAGGACGATCTGATCAATCCACTGCGTTAGTTTGGCTTTACATCTTATCAATCACACTGTCTATAATGTTTGTGGTCATTGCTATTGTTATCAAATACATTACAAACAATCGTATGCATTCGAACATCTTTATTAACCTTTTTCATTTGAGCAACGCCTCAGCTGACCCCTGCTTGTATGTGTTCTGGTTCCGACAATGCAGACTGGAGGTTCTACAACAGACATCCATCTGTGTACCGAAACTGAAACCACGTTTCACGTGAAAGAATGCGGATAGAAATAGTTAATATAGTGGTCTATGAACCAAGGCAAGAAAATTGAATCATATACCTGCAACTGAATCGATGTTGTACATGGTGGATGTACTACGTCTCTGAATAATAAGTTAAAAACTTGTACACTACAACATGACGGGAACCTTTGATTCAAGTTATCAATCATGTGCGAGTAAATGCAAAATTAAGGCTCGACGTTTGATGATAGATAATTTTTGATTACATAATGATATATGAACGAAGGTTATGATAACATCAAATACATCTTGAAAAGTGGTTAGTCATGAAATATTGTAATATGAACAGTTCAACAATGTCCCGCTTCTGTCAGTGACATTCACCTATTTACAGAGCATATAGGCAGATGACAAATTATGTCACAACCAAACATTCAAAAGAGGAACGTAAAGTGAATTGTTCACATGAATGATGCTCATATCCCCGTCGCATTGTGATGCACTTACGAAATTGCAAGAATGCAGATACAAATGCGCACTGGATGGAACAGGAAATCAAAACATAGGAATAACGTGGATTGTAAATAAAGATCAACGTGATTTTTGTCTTGATATATAATGAGAATAGAATCAAAGCACACAGTTATTTATAGGTAAAAGCTATTGAGTAGTATATTCTATGGAAACACGTATTTGTCAAGGTCTTAACTACGATAAATGTAAGTAATAAATAAAGTAAATGCATATTAAAACTGTTGTTTTTATGCATTTTACTTCACCTTTTTCTTCGTATTTAACTATGAAATAGCATTACTTAAATAACACATGAAACAGTCCTACACGACGTAAGGAACATGCATTACGTTCTTCCCGCCCAGCCCGTTGACAGCAATATGTAAGGTACTGCAATAACAAACATGTTAAATATTATATATTTTTCTTAATGTGCATAAAATGAAGATACTTAAGCAACCTTTTTTTTCTTCGTTTTAGTAATCGTTTTATAGTGTTGTATGCACTCTTATCACTGTGTACTGGAATTGCGACACCTGAAGGTTTTCATGGAATGGAATGAGTAAGGAAATCGCATGTAGACGCGATACGTCAGTTTGAACAAACACTGATAATTTAAAATAATTTTTCGACACTTACCACCTTCATAGAATCGCGGACTACGATAATTATGCAGGGAAGTATTGTCAACATGGTAAATTTAAGCAGCTGACAGCGGCGGCATGTAGTAGACGCAAAGCATATTATTTATTTTATCGGTTTCCTTTTTTTAAGTTTTCATTCTCTAGAACTATTCGACATACAACCGTTTTCTTGGTTAAGTAATTTATTGGCATTTAACAAAGAGGTAAGACATCTTCGTAGCAGTATCAACAACTACCGTCTACGCCTTAAATAGATTTAGCATGGATACATTAGATCTCCACAGTTATAAAACAGTAAGTACACAAATAAAATACCCTCAGACAACAAGAACTGTAATAACAGCCAGCCGATAGAGTCAACAAGAGCAAATATTGATGCTTCAACATAAAAGGTTCTTTGCTAGTAACAACACATCAGCATAAAAACCATGCCCAACTGTTTCATTACAAGTTCGTTTGAATAAAGGTCCTTAAGACATAAGTTATGTGTATTTATGTTTATACTTTTCAAATGTCCTCCAAAGTTAGGTAGTATATATATATATATATATATATATATATATATATATATATATATATATATATATATATATATATATATATATATATATATATATATATACATCTTTTCACGAATCCTTAATCCAGTTGTTGACTCCTGCGTGAATTCTCAAGAATGTTCGCCTTTGACAGAAAATCTAAAAGCAGGTACACTTACATTTCGGTCTTGTAGTGGAAAACTGTGTTTAATGTAAGCGCGTTAAGTGGCGCCCCTGATAAACCCGGCAGTCCTGATATGCTACTAAAGGACGTAATTTGCCACTTGCTGTCGTTTTATGGGTTTCCACCTCATCATCAGATACATTTCTTTTTGCATATTATTGCTTATAACGTGTTGATGTTTTTTTTTGTTTTCGTTTTGTGTGTGTGTTTTCCTCTATTTAGTTCAGTTCAAGTTTGAAGTATTAAAGAAATACCATATTTTCTTCAAATCGTACATCTGCAATAAGACAAGTCGTATTATGCCGAATATATTAAAACGGTGTTGATTTTGAGCGTTATATTTCCAGCTGGCCTTACAAACGTAAATGTTCATTTCTATTTAAAAGCAACATCTGCGCCGCTCAACAATAGAAAACTGTCACGTACTTATGTTAATACTTGATACAACTATGACATAAAACGTCGGACTCACTTATTTCCAGCAATCGTCAACGCGTTCAACAAAAATGGCCGCAGCTGCTGTACCTACAGAAACAAAGGTGTTCCAACAGGCAAGAAAATAGTTGTTTGTATGAGAATCGCTCTCGGCAAACGGGCTTAAATACATGCGCGTAAAGAGTCGTCCCAGATTAGCTTGTGCAATCCGCACAGGGTAATCAGCGACAACACTTTCTGCCTTTCCTAGAGTTTCGTTTAGAAGAGACATTGCACCACTCCTAGGTAGGAAGTAATGGAAGTTGTACTGAAATAATAATAATAATAATAATAATAATAATAACTTTATTTCATAAAGAATTCACATTAAAAAATAATTTCTTTTTTACAATGTGGTCTTCAGTAACAAAACACAAGTATGTATTTTGGAACATGCATACGAACATACAAGGGAAAAAAGAAAATGAACTATACAGTTAAATGTTAATAACTTCCTTATCAATTCCGACGACTTCGACGACGACGAAGACAACGACGACGATGATAATGATGACGATGATGATTATGATAATACAAAATATGCAAAATGTGATACAAAAATCAATCTTTCAAAAATTAATCTTTCAAATAAATCACATCAGAAACATCACAACAAAGTATTAACATAGAAAAATTAACAAATGAGCATACATATATATCAATGATTTGTTTGTATGTATTCTTTAAATTTTATTTTGAATGTAGTATTCGAAGACACTTGTCGGATGCTTATTGGAATTGAATTCCATATGGTTCGTGACCGAAACGAAAACGCTCGTTTTCCATAATTTGTTTTAAACGGAATAGATGATATATCAGTGTGTGTGATGGATCTAAGAGCGTACACATTGTTATTTAAGATATGTATAACATTATTGAAATAAGAAGGCATTGCGCCTATTACAAACTTATGAACAATAGATCCAGTTAGGAAAGTACATCTGTTATTGAATGTCAACCAACCAAGTTCTTTGAATAAGGGAGCTGAAGGAGTTGAATATGGTTTTTTCAGTATTATTTTAGCAGCTCGTTTTTGTATCGAATGTATTTTACGTAAGTGTGACGGTGTTGCTTAAAACCATTATGCGCAACAATAATCCATAGTCGTTAATATATATGAGTTGTAAAATAGTTTTTTTGTTTCATAGTTAATAAAATAGTTAATTCGTTTTAATAAGGCCAGTTTAAAGTTAAGTTTACTGCATACACTGTTTATGTGAGATTGCCATGTAAGGTGCTCATCAATCGTAACTCCTAGTAAATTAAATTCTTTAGTTTGTTCAAGGAGAATGCCATTAATATTAAGTCTAAGCTTGTCAGTACAACAACCAGCTTTTGATAAAAGCATACACTTAGTTTTGTTTGGATGAATCGACATATTATTAAAGGAACACCATGTTGCTATTCTGTCCAAATCGTTTTGCAAATATAATTGTATATTATGAATGTTATAATCCGATACTTGTAATGTTGAATCGTCTGCGTAAAGATCAATTGTTTAATTTTTAACGAAGGATGGAATGTCATTAATGTAAATAAGAAATAAAATTGGCCCAAGTATAGAGCCTTGTGGTACACCGGTTTTGATATATTGAAACGACGATTGTCTGGAACATATTTTAATACACTGTCTTCTATTAGAAAGATAAGATTTCATTAAAGCAAGAGCATTGTCAGAAAAATGGTACATGCTGAGTTTTTCAAGTAAAATGTCATGATCTACTAAATCGAAAGCTTTCCGGAGATCCAGGAAAATTGACCCAACCATGCGACCAGAATCAATATACTGTAACCAAGAATCTTCAAGGCGAATCAAGGATGTTTGACAGGAATGATTTTGGCGGAAACCAGATTGGTAACTGTGGAGTAGTTCATGCTTGTCAAGATATGATTTAAGTTGATTTGTAATGTGTCTCTCAAATATCTTCGAAATTGTTGGGAGAATAGAAATTGGTCTATAATTGTTAAGATCACTTTTATCTGCACCTTTATGTATTGGCAAAACATATGCATCTTTAAGCTGGTCAGGAAAATTCCAGCATTTATACAATTATTAATAATAGAAGTAATCGGACATACAATGGTATCCCCACAATATTTGAGAATTTTAGCGCCAATATTGTCTATTCCGGCAGCTTTGGATATTTTGAGAGAGTCTATTATTTTCCGAACGTCAAATATCGTAATTTTAGGAATGTCAAATACATTCATTCCTATTTTTTTGTTTAAAAATGTTTTAAAAGTTTGATAATTGTGTAGGTCATATTTTCTTTTCGAAACTATATGGGAAATGTTGATGAAATGATTGTTAAATTCTTCTAAGATATCATCAACATTTTCAATATCTTTATTATTTATCCTTATTTTTGTTGGAAGAGTTAGTGAAGATTGTGGTTTTGTTAAAGCATTAAGAGTATTCCATAGATGCTGAACTGATGCATATTCCTTCACCGATTGGTTATAAAAGTCCGTCTGGCTGTATGTCCGTCCATCTGGTAGACCCTAGTTTATCATATGGCCGTTCTCTTACACGTTACAACATACAGCATTATAATCAACAGGAATTTTTTGTCATGATAATCAGTTGAGCCATTTTTATCATCGTATGTAAAACATAACAAAAGGTAAGTATTTCATACAGTTTATATTAGCTTAGGCGGTCAAAACATAAAACAAATACCTGTTTTAAAAAACATTTTGTGTATAATGCCACGAGCAATGACTATATGTTTGTCGGATTAGGCAAAGCTACAGTTCGTAAAAAGACATGAAAACTGCTGCATGTTTTTAAAAAGCCTACAGCGTCCATTGAGCCTCGCAACCGATTTTTAAAGAACACTGTGTACTCACTTTAGTTGAATTATATCTATATAATACGACATAGATTTCTGTTTTTCTTTTTGTTTGCGGTCTAATATCAAAATAAGAAACACATAAATAACCTTGAGCGTTCACAATTATGACTAGGTATTCGACCTTCAAGTTGCGCGTTTTATAAAGGAAGCAGAAAAGGAGTTTTACTCGGATGATCAGCTGGAGGAAACAGAAAACATACCGTTCGGGGACGATGTTAAGAACTTCTTGTTCTACAGAAATCAGAAAATTATCGAGTTAAAAGCTAAAAAAGCTCAAACGGAGGTATGCATACTTTCTAGTTGCTTTATTTGACATTTGTTAAGGCATACGCTGTCGATGACAAAGAGAGTAAACACAGCGTTTTCATTCTATTTCTGTTAATGCAACCAACCTGATTTGAGTGAAAAGAGTGCGGTCATTCTATTTTAATTAAGGCAACCAAAGTCTGTTAGATGTAAAACGCTGTCATTCCATTTCTTTTTAGACAATCAAACAGTGTAGCCATATAAAGATTGCATTTAATACATGGTTAGGTAACCAAACGCAGCGTTTTAAAAAACGCTTTCATTCTATTTATGATGAGACAACCGCACTTATTAAGCGGAAAGCGCTTTCATTTCATTTCTGGTAAAGCAACCATACTCGACGAAAAGCGCTTTTATTCTTTCACATAATATCGAAAACCAAAATAAATAGAATAAATGACAATTTCGTTCTTTTGCTTTTCAGGATACTAAGTAAGATTAAACGCGCTTTAAATCCATTGCCGTTATGGCAACTAAACGCTGTTGGATGAATGACGCTTGTATTCTATATCGTTTAGATAAAAGAAAGCTGAGAGAAATAAAACGCGCTTTCGTTATATTTCTATTAGGGAATCCAAACTCGATCAAGTAAAAAGCGGGTTCATTCTAAGTCAAAACTTGGTGAAATTACATTTCTTTAAAGGATGCCAAATTCGGTATGTTGAAGGGCGCTTTCGTTAGTACAACCAACGCGGTAGAGTCAGGAGCGCCAACTTTCTATTTCTATTAAATCAACACAAATTAGTTTTAGAAAGAACGCTTGCAATCTATTTTGATTAAGGCAACACAAACAAGCTTTTGAAAGAACGCTAACAATCTATTTCTATTAAGGCAACACAAATTAGCTTTGGTTAGAACGCTTACAATATATTTCTATAACGGCAACACAAAGTAGTTTTGGGAAGAACGGTAACAATCTATTTCTTTTAAGGCAACACAACTAAGCTTTGGGAAGAACGTTTACAATCTATTTCTATTAAGGCAACAGAAATTAGTTTTAGGAAGAACGCTTTCAATCTACTTCTATTACGGCAATACAACTTAGTTTTGGGAAGAACGCTTACAATCTATTTCTATTAAGGCAACACAAAGTAGTTTTGGGCAGAACGCTTACAATCTATTTCTATTACGGCAGCACAAATTAGTTTTGGGAAGAACGCTTACAATCTATTTCTATTACGGCAACACAAATTAGTTTTGGGAAGAACGCCTACAATCTATTTCTATTACGGCAATACAAATTAGTTTTAGGAAGAACGCTTACAGTCTATTTCTATTACGGCAATACAAATTAGTTTTGGGAAGAACGCCTACAATCTATTTCTATTACGGCAACACAAATTAGTTTTGGGAAGAACGCCTACAATCTATTTCTATTACGGCAATGCAAATTAGTTTTGGGAAGACCGCCTACAATCTATTTCTATTACGGCAACACAAATTAGTTTTGGGAAGAACGCCTACAATCTATTTCTATTACGGCAATACAATTTAGTTGTGGGAAGAACGCCTACAATCTATTTCTATTACGGCAATACAATTTAGTTGTGGGAAGAACGCTTACAATCTATTTCTATTACGGCAACACAAATTAGTTTTGGGAAGAACGCTTACAGTCTATTTCTATTAAGGCAACCTTACTGAGATGAGTGAAGAACGCTTTGTTTCTATTTGTATCAAGGCATCCAAACTAAGTCAAGAGCAGAATGCTTTCAGTCTTTTTCTATTACTTTAACTAAATTGAGTTAAGTAAAGAATGCTTTCTTTCTATTTTTTTCTTAAGCATCAAAACTGAGTTAAGTGAAAACGCGTTCAAATAAATTATATTAAGGTAACAAACTTCGGTAAAGTGAAGAAGGCTTTCAATAAATATCTTTTAAGGCATCCAAACTGAGTGGATTGAATGATGCATTTTTGTTAATTCAACCAAACTGAATGGAATGCTTTCGTTCTATTTCAATTAAAGCAACCCAACTTAGTTAAGTGAAGAACGCTTTCGATCTACCGGTATTTGTATCATGGCAACTTAACTGAGTGGAGCATAGCATGCTTTCATTGTATTTCTAATAAGGCAATCAAACTTAGTGGAGTGAAGAACGTTTTAAATTTATTTATATTAAGGCAACCAAACTGAATGTAATTAAGAGAGAATTCGAGCAAAACTGGTCGATGACAGTGAGAGGTTGGTGTGGGACGGCTGCACGAAGGAGTTCGGAGAGGGCGGCAAAACGGCAAAGCTCAAGAGGGACATGGCTACCGCTTTGTTGAAACAGAATCTGGAGTCAGCGACCACGATCATCAGCAAGGAACATATGTCATTAAGTTCCAATAGCAGGGCGTCCATTGTCGTAAGTTCACGTACTTTCTCGTATCACGCAGGAGTGAAGATGTGCATGTATACAATCTGAGTTCCATGTATTGTGACATAAAATGACATGGTTTATAAAGCGGAATGATGTTGTCCACAGACTTAACGAGACATATCTGGCCTTAAGGGAAAAGTGGTATATGCAAGAGGGCTTACATAATTTTGCTCTTTTGTTTTCAGTTACCGTTATGAATACTGACCGAATGTTCCTTGTTTCTATTGGTGCTGGAAAGTTTATTTCAGCTTAGCGAGCAGACGTCAATGCTCATCGATGACAGCCGATCGTGTGCTTTTTTAGGAATACAGAAGACGTTCATCCTAAATGCGCCCGGCGAATTAAATGGGCGGAAAACTTTAACTCACAAGGTAACAAACTTTAACAGTCTTTTAAATAACATATTCGTTCATGGATTTTGTTTTTTTGAAGTAAGAACTGGGGCACATTTAGTCAATAATCTTCAGAAAATGTTTGTACCTTGAAGTTATTTAACATCACGCTATTTTAGATTTTTTCTGATTTTTCTTTTATGTTGTAAATATAAAATAATCGAAACAGATTATTCATTATCTGCAAAATCTAATAACAAACATGTGAGAATTTCATAACGTCGAGCTATTCTTCGCACAGGTTGCTAGTGCCTCATTTACGACGATAAACGCTAGCGCTCTGGTGCACCCGGAGGACGCTTCGGGGATGTTCACCTTCCACAAGGTGCTCATCGACGCCCCGAAGATGACCTCTAAATCAACCTGCGGCCCGCCCCCGGCATACAGTCTATCACGGCGTATCTTGCATGTGAGGTAGGAGTAACTAGAATGCACTTAAAGTGATTCAAATGAGAGGGGCTCTTTAATGCATGTGCGTAAAGTGTCATCCCAGTTTAGCTCATGCTAATCTGGCACAACAGTTTTCTCTTAGACTGGATTTTCCTTAAAAACAGACTTTCTTTAAATGAACAAATACATAGAAGCGGAAAGTGTTAGCCTCTGCGCACTGAACAGGGTAATCTGGGACGACACTTTATTCTCATGCATTAAGCCCAGTTCTCCCAGAGCACGTGTAATATTTTTTTTAACATAATTCAAATAGTAAGCAGATAATACAACCTCTTTGAATGTTAGTTTCATAAGTGTTTAATAGCCAAGATTTAAGGCTGAGATTTCCACTCCTTGAAGATATTTGAAGTTTGGAATCGATGCGCATGTCCTATTTGCTGATATTTCACACACACACTACTCCCCATTCCTAGTGTTTAATTTGCGTCCCACTCAGATGATACTATATGTACTTCTATAATGCTGACCACGTTATCAATCGCTCTGATAGGGCTTCTGCAGTCGGGTTAACTATAACTCCAAGAAGGTCCTCTCTGCCCCCAACTGGTCGGCGAAGTTCACTCCGGAAGAACGTCAGAGTAGCGCTAGAGTTTGCAAGCTGTGTCTGGGACTGGAACTCACAGGTACGCGTAGGTTGCAGTGTGCGCTGTCCGGTACACGTAGGTTGCAGTGTGCACTTTCCGGTACACGTAGGTTGCAGTGTGCGCTGTCCGGTACACGTAGGTTGCAGTGTGCGCTGTCCGGTAGATGTAGGTTGCAGTGTGCGCTGTCCGGTACACGTAGGCTGCCGTGTGCAATGTCAGTTACACGTAGGCTGATATTTGCTTTTATTTTCATTTTGCCTGAACCAATATTATTGAAATTTTGTTTATTGTTATGGGAAAACGGGGTTTAATACTTGTGCGGAAAGTGTCGTCCGAGATTAGCCTGTGCGCTCCGCTAAGGTTAATCAGTGACGACACTTTCCGCTGTAATGGCATTTTTCGTTTAACATAAGTTTTTAAAACTCATCTTTGCTATCATACCAGCAGAAATAGCAATATTTTGAGAAATTTAATGGCGGCACTTTTAAGATGATTTTGGTCTGTCATCATATTACAGAGCAGGATAATGGCGTTTAAAGGTAAGTATTAGCCGTTGAGTGTTTCTAGCAATATTGAAAACAAACACAAGGACAGCGTATTCATGTCATAAATAGTCCAGATCTGTCAATATATTCACGTGTAAATGACAGTCGTTATTAAACGTTTTATTCGTTTTTGGTTTTATTAACACAATGCTAGTTTCACAACAATACTCCATGTGCCCAATTACATTTAGCGTAGGTATCTCTGTAATGTGAACATGTCTATTGTGTTATGTGTCAAATATAGAACTGTCAGAGTTCATTTCATGAATAATTGATTGAACAAAGCCGACATTGCTACCTTTCCATTTTAACAGTTAATGTCACTAGAATTTCAAATATTTAAACTGGCAAATATGGTACGTAAAGGTATGTTCAAATATAAAGACTTATTTGAAATAGAAACAACTAAACATTAAAGCCACATTTAAAGTTTTGCCAGAGACATTTTGCTTTCTTTTGTAAAATACAAACGAATCATTGAATATACTTTCACAAATACGTTATTTATTGCAAAATAAATCAATCTTAAACACTGCTGTATATCCTTCACCACTGATCCCCGCTTGAAAAATGTTGGATATCTGCGCTGGGGCAAAGGGGGAAACGGTTTGTTTTAAAAAAAATCTGTATTATGTAGAAATACGTCCACATTTATTGATCGATACTACCTACTAAGACAGTCTAAGTTATTGGTGTGATATTTGGTCTGAACATTTACTTATTACATGTTACTTCTAGATTTCGTTTATTATTTGCCATGTTTGATACATATTTGTGTATTATATGGTTGCATATTGCATATGTTCAACAGATGATTTGATTGACAAAACTACAAACACATTGATTCCTAATTTTAAACAAATTGGAAACATTTCAATTTAATTTATGGGAGCATCTGGTCTTGACGTTCTTCTGCATCACTTTTCCTTAAAAATAAACTCCAACTTCAGTTAAATTGACCGATTTTCGAATTTCTGAAAAGTGTAATTGCTAACAAATAAATCATATTTGGAATAGTTAAAAAAAATTATATAAGCATGAATAAAAGCTAAATACAAAAATTGCCTTTACTGTGATTCATGTTCGGGACCTCTGGAACAAAAAGCTAATTCTTTACCGCTGCACCATGCCTGCTTTTGTATTTTACAGTTAATTATAAGATCTATGCTATTTGTGAACGTGTTATCGATACCAACCAATATACAAGCTTTATTATTTTACCATTCTTGTATAATGAATTTCCTTAAATGTTTAAATATTTCAAATGCTCTTCTTTTTCATGAGTGGACTTTTACTTGTTTCAAAATTTAGTATAAATGAATATATATTTTAATATATGCCTTTTTCAAATCGTAATTGTTGCGAAACTGTGAGCAAGTCCTTTGAAGCTATTGTTTACATTATTGTTTGCATTCACTTTCTATTCTACTAATAAAAATATGTTTAGTATTATGAATGTTTTATTTTTTCAGATGTTACACAATAACTGATCAAGGCGTCCACGTAATTGGCGGATGCACCAATTTGTTGCAACCGTCCTCGTTACAACAATATTCACAGTAGAAATCCGTTGTGTACACCAGATTCTCGTCGAAACCGATGCATTTGCCGTCAGCAGAATATGTTTGGTGCCATCCGTTGTCACATTCATCTTGGGTTCCACATCTATCAGAAATATATATCAAACATTTTGTACAATTTATTAAACAACTCAAACGATCACGATGATTATCTGTAATATTGAACTCAATGATTGAGAATTCAGATATTTAAAGAAAATGAGAAGACAAACAGACTTACGTAGAATATGTCTGTGTTTCCATATTTTGCACAACAGTCGTTGACATTAACATTATTATTAACTTCTCCTTTATTAACTCGTTGATTAATTAATTTTGCAAATAACATTGAACAAAAAAGGAAAAAAGGAACTATTTGTTTTTATTTAACAGTCGAATAATGACGGTGTATGTACCTTGTACACAGCAATTTAAACAAATTTATTTATGTAACAAATAAATCATCAAAGATTCACCTTCTGTTGACTGTTCTGGAGGCATCCTCTTTGTTGGTCAGTTCGTTGATACAGAACTGTTTGTCTGCTGGACATTCCTGCAGCACGTACAGCTGTTCGCAGATCTGTGGTGTCCCGCGACAAACGTGACATTTTCCTGTGTAGAGAATCACCTTACAAAAATCCAGCTATGGTAATAGAGAATGAAATTATAGTATTTCAATACATCTCTTGACGATATCTCGTGCAGTGAAGCGGAACCTTTTTAAAGTTGAAAAATGTCAGTAATAGGAAGCTCAAGCATTCCAGATGTCCGATTAAGCGATAGCCGCTTATTTATAAGCCGAAAGCATTTCGTTTAATTTACGTCGAGTAAATAAATACACATGATGCAATCTTTCAAAGCGAAAGTGTGTTAAACCAACCCGAGAAAATACTGTTTTCAAAGGCTTCTATGGAAATAAGTAAGTGTTATGGATAACTAAGAACTAAGCGGATCATATATGGATAAATCCTTCATATAGACTGATTTAATTCGATCATAAGAGGAGCTACTGTAATTGCTCGGGCCCAGTCGTTCAAATTTGTAACTTTTTGTTAAATAAACTTCTTTTTCTGTGCTGGTATAAAGGTCGATATTCAAATGAAAACTACTAAAAATAGACCTTGTATATACGTTGTGATGGTTTTTTAAAGAGATAAATTGACCAAGCATTATTTAATTTACGTGAGTCAGGAAATAAACCATGGTAAACGTTTTCAATAAGTAGACCCTGCTGATAGTTGTTTAAAAAGATAGTATAATAGTTCGATAATGTACTTTAACTAAATTACTTCATTTCTTTTATTTAAAGTCGCATTCATCAAGCAAAGCGTTGCAGTATTAAACACTCTACATTTACTCGCATTTACTTGATTTGATCTACATTGCATGTCTGTTTAAATATTCAATAAATTGAAGAAATAAATATAAAAAGCCAACGTCTATACAAATAATCGCGAGATTGTCAATTGAAATTCTGATTAATTAAAGACGCGCTAGGTTTACACAATTTACACAATTGTAACAGCTAATATATAAATCAATGTCATCAACTACCTCGTTTCACAAAGTTATTATTAGAAAAGTAATGTATACTCTCGATTGTGACATTGCATATTAATATTTCACATAGTATACGTTATCCACACGCATATTCAATACAGTATTAACATTAATGCATTATTTTCATTAGGAATACATATTTTTTGTCGCCAACAGTCGCCAACAGTCTTTTGCGCCATCAATGGTTTGATTTATTATAAGGTTGTTATGATGCATTTGTTCATTTATACATCGCATATCTTATTGTAATAGTAAAGATACATTCTGACTTACGTGTTACCACAGACGTTGGTGCTGTAGTAGTTTCGGAGGTTGTTGTAGTTGTTGGTAAAGCAGTAGATGTTGTTGTTTGTGTAGTTGTAGCAGCAGCTGTTGCAGCTGAGACATAAACGTATTACTGTACAATGCTTCATGTCAATATATAACATGCTACGATATTATCATCATGCAACACGATCATGAAATACAATGAATATCTTTGTACACATTTTTGTTAAGAGATCAGCATTGTATGACTTGAGTATAGTGTTGTAGGTCGATAGCAACAGTTAGATAGGTTATATGTCGCAATTCTTTGATAATAGAGCGATATATCGGTACAATGGGATTACACATTCCTTCAGTTTCTTGCGACTTAATGTGAAAAACAAATCATAATTGCTACGTGCTAATTATATTACTATTCATGTTTTCTTTTTTACAAATAGCAGATTTTAAATCTTAATTAACTGAAAGTCGTTGAATTATGATGATTGGCCGGTGATATTCGTAAACAAAAGTAAATTCTTAAAATATATAAGGCTGGCGTTTACAAACCAACGGACCTTTTCATTGTCAGTCATCAAAATATACAGTGACCACATTATACGTGATTAAAATTATAAAACGAAACTATAAATATTTACGTTTTTTTTCGCTGTGCATCAATACGTATCATGGAATGATTCCTAAAGTGATTTCATAAAGAAATTATTTTACATATGCATTCGTGTTGATTGTATTTGTTTTCCTGTTAATTCGGCAGTCAGAAACTGACTGTTTTATTATCCATTAGGTTTTGCTGTCAATAACGCCTGTTTAAATGCTTATCAAAGCTTTCATTGTGCAACAATTTCAACATTCAAGATAGTACACTATATATACAATATTGAACCGACTCGGGCTCCTTCAATGAAAGAACATATACAATAGTAAGTCAAGATGACACAAATCCCCACACAATCGAAAACGGGCGAGCAAGGACTACCTTCTGATTCTTTATGTTTTAATATCAATCGGTAACATAAGGATCATGTTTCCATCGAAGTCATCAATAAAACAAAAAAGGTCACGATGATTTTCGCTTACCGACTTATGCTTTCCTGTGTTTTATAGGAAAATATCATGTTTTATTAACTTTTACAACAATAAAAAATAGCATAACACATATGAATAATTTTCACAATTTGACTGTAATAAAACGTCATTATTTTGACGTCATGTGTGTATTTTCCAGGAAAAATCTCCAAAATGATTCTTATAATTATTACTTAAAACTCAATACAGATTCGTTGGTTTCGGTCGACTCTCAATATTGTTGATCCACATTTGATAAAAATAAATTATTTGTCGCATGCAACACATTTCTTAATATGTTATATAACGATTTTATTTTTATTTTACATGAGTAATGAAGCTGTTTGATCGTTTCCATTGGTTACTTTTTGTTTGAATGGCTTATTCCATTACGTTTTGTTAAAATAACAAATCCACGCAATGTAAGCAACTTTCCGGTTTTATCATGTCCTTTATGACTTAATTAATTTTCTCTGTCAATATAAAAACGTCTGACAAAAAGATTGTTATTATTTCGAACAATTATAAAATATTCTAAACTCGTTCATGTGATGTGTTAGCTCGCCAAAGACTCGAATTTTACGAAATTCTTTAACAAGTTAAATTAATTTAAAATCACAACTTGTGTCAAATTGTATTTGTATATATAGACATTCTCAAATATGTACTGTTTCGTATCTATCCAAGGTTTCCATAACATCAAAAAGCATTATAGAACATATTTACGTACAAGTGATAGAAGATGATGCTTTGGTTGTTGTTGTTGTTGACCCTGGCGTTGATGGTACAGTTGGCGCTGGTGAAGTTGGTGCTCGCGTCGTGGTAGATGCTGTTGTAGGTACTGGTGTAATAATAACTGCTGTAATAAGTATCGCCTATTTTTGAAGTATGACTGATGTATACACAGCAAGAAATTATTTCACATATGCATTCATGTTAATTGTATGGTGTTCTCTATCCACTAGTCAGTATGTTGCATGGTCATGACTTCATCGCTAATTAACACGAATGAAAAAAATTCGATAAACAAACGCTCTTGATGATTATTTACGAATTGAATACATGTATATGTAGTATATGTATAGTCGAAGAAAAAAAGTCATCTACCTAACGGCGAGTTTAGATTCAAAATTTATAGGACCATTGAATCAGTCAGATAATATGAAATTATTTTGTTAATTGGAATACATATTTAACAAGGAATCAAAACATGAACCACGAACCGTAGTGAGTTCGTAATGTTGTTCTGCCAAGCAAATAAACATGTTTGTAGTCGACACTTGTAAGTATTCTTTTTATCTAAACAATTTGTCAAAAGATTCTGTAATTTTTAAATTAATGTTAAGGAAGTGTCAGAATTTTCCGAGAAAACACTCATTGGCGAAATGCAAATAACGTCATAACTGTACGACAGACACATGTATCAAAGTGATTATGTAATACAGAAAAATATCATGGGAATTCATATTGGCAATCCTCACCCAATGATGGGATACAATTGTTTCCGGATCTTGTATATGGTCCACACTGTTTAGAATTTCTTACAAGGTTTGTATTGACAGACTTCTCCAAACATCTCTATAATCAACATACGAAGTACATTCATGCTTTCATACAAGACATATCCGGCAAACCTTTCTAACGACAAAAATAAGACACTTTATTGGGAGGGCTCGAAGCTGACACAAAATATTGAACCTTAAATAATGAAATACGCCTGATAGAGACATGCAATTAAGCATCCTATCAAGTAATCAAGCTAGTGGTTTGACCATTATTATGTTGAGTGTGTTTACGACATTAACGATCAGTTTTAGAATATAAATAAACGGTATTATAGTGTAATGGTTCCTTCATTTTACAACAATGTTCTAAGAATCAAATTCATATATGATTTAAAGTAATTACAGATCAAAACAATTGAAACGGAATGTTTTCAATACCAGATATTTAGAAGAGGGATTGATCACGTGATAGGCAAGATGGCGACATCCATGCCAAGAAAGTTAATTTTTGCCGTTTTATACCCTTTATTACTTTTGTGTACTTATTAAATGATGCTCACTGTCCAGCTAATTCACTAAGAAGGTGATAAGTGTGTATTTCGTATTAAAATTTCGTTTTATATTTCGACTTTGCTCCCCGAAAAGTGTCTATGTAGAGCTATTATTATGACATCCCTCAAAGAAATTCCGCAACGAGTAAAGTCGAGATATATAACGCATATCAATATTAAATTAACAATTGAAACTTTCTTGTTGATATGGCTAGAAAGTGAGAGGCATTTAAAAATTAATACAAGTAATAAAGGGTATACATCGACGAAAATTCCCTGCATTGGAATGGACGTCGCCAGCTTGACTATCACGCGATAATCCCTCTGAATACTGTCACGTAGTATGTACCCAGTTTTTTGGGAGAACATTTCTAAGCAAATTTATCATTTACAGCGTGCTCGAAATATACCTGTTTTTTTTATATATTTTTAGATTACAAAAGTGCAAATAGCTTATGTTTGTGTCAAAAAAGTCATAATAGCTGTTTCACTTATTTATACTAGCAGCAAAACCTGTTGTTGTTGGAGCTGGCGTTGTGGTAGTCGTGGTGGTGGTGGGGGTTGTAGTTGATTGAGTGGTAGTCGTTGATGGGAGTGTGGTTGTTGTGGTTGTTGTGGCAGTTGTTGTAGTTGTTAAATAGGATTAGTAATGACTAAAATGTTGGAGATCATGAACATAAAATCGGAACAAATGAATGCATGTTATCTGCGTATGTTATTTGTAGTTAACTGTTGTTTGAAAAACTATAGAAAGACAAACTAAAAAAAAGGTTTACAATGTGCATGTTTGTTTTCAAATTAAATTTTGAAATACGCTGATTGCATTAAAATATAATTCATTAAATGTATGATACTAACGTTTGCCTTTCATGTTAAGTATCACATCAGATATATTATTCATTTTTTATTCAACCAGAAGTAATAAATCGTTCAAGATATATATTATTATTGACACTTGACACATTTGTTATTTTATTTACAGTGTTGCTAATCATTTTAATTATTCTTAAATTCAATAAATAAATATATAAATATTGCAACGACGACGACACATCATCCAACAGCTAAACGATTTTACAGAAGAAAATCCAAGATTCGTGTAAACTTGTGCTTGACATGCCTACTAGCCTTTACAGTGTTACTCATTTACATAAGTAGGCGACTTTTTGGTCTTTCAGTTCTTTTTTATTTGTTATAGTGTGTATTTCGAAGTTTATGAGGTCTTTCCGCGCTGCATAAGATTTCAGTCATAAACAAACCGCTGGTAATTGCAACAGCTCATATTGATCATGAATTGTTAAATTCTATTTCATTGTCTATTTTGTGTAAGCATACTCGTCCTGTTTGAGCTTATATCTGAAATTGATATTTGTACCTTTTTAGAAAGTAACCTCTCTTGATAAGTTCATCATTTGAAATTCATTGTAAATAGCAGATACAATTTAAACAGAAATGTACTATACTATGAAATCAAATTGAGGTAAGTAAACTAAATTTTCCTTTATAATTGTTGTAAATATATGGTATTACCTCCGTCTGCAGGTGTACTTAATTTTTAATGCAGTTGCTGTTAAGAAAAAGAATGGTTATTTTTTTACCGTTTACGCAGTAGCGAACGGTATGTTTTTCTTGTAAAATCTTGGTTTCTATACAAGGAGGAAAGTAAAAAATCATTCTAACAAAAGAATTTTCCGAGTGAAGCAGTGTTATTGTAATTTCCTACGTTGGGGGTGCTTTCATACACTTATGAACTTGCTGGGGTCATAGGATCCCTAATGGAAGGAACCGGTCTCAAAACATACTTGAGACTGTCGAAAGATAAAATGCAATTATGCACATAATACGTTGTTGACAAGAGTCTACACAGCCAACTGAGAGCCGAAATGGCAGCAGAAGATCTCGAGATTCAGAGACTGTTGGATCATGCGGAGGAGTTAACTCTTTCTCTCTATATTCTCAGTCGCATGAGGACGCTAGCAGGTGCTACATGTTCTGATATTTTGATCAAAATCGAAACGGCTACAGAGAGGTAGAAACATGAACTTGCCAAGACCACAAAGACAAGCCACTTATGGCTGACATAATCAGTTTATGGTTATGACAAGGATGTCGATATATGCAGATCGTACCAGATGTTCGGTGAGGCATTTGCAGGCAGTGTCCAATTGTATATCTCTCTTTGCGGCAACTTGGTACTTCAATAAGCTGCGATTTGCTTATTACTATATGCATTAAATAAGCACTAAAATTAGCAACCTAGATGCAACGCACCCACACGCTAATCGAAAGTCTTTGATGTAGAAATTAGTGCCGAGCTGAGCTAAGACAATGATCTTTTCATTTATCAAACATCGATGAGATCTCTAAAGAGTGAAGGTGGTCAGAGTCGCGGCAGTGAGATGACCGAGGAAATGACACAACCTTCGAACCCTAAATGCACCTGTTACATCCGAGTACAACAGTGCGATGCAAGATTTCACTGACCTGACAAGTTACAATGGCTGGCTAAAATGTGAATGTACATGCATTTGAGCCTGTTGGGAACAATGCTATGAGAGATATCGTAGGAAACTCGGCCTTTGCTTATACGTTCAAGAGAAAGACAGATTGGAAAAAGATCCGCTTTTAAAATTGTTCTGACAGGGAAAGTGATCCTGCTATTCTGTTGAAGCGTTTCCTGGTGGCGTCAAAAAGGTATTTCCCTTGAAGACGTATTGTCGTATTAAATTTGGCCCCATCCTCATGTCCTCTTTGAAGCCAAGAAGATACTTCGTAAAGAAGCTTTATATCGCTCAGGCAATTAGAGATGATGCTGCAGAGGCATCAAACATAGCTGTTATAAACTGTATTCCTGAAACAGATTGTTACGTGCTTTATGGTTTACTATTGAACAAGAGAGACTCATATATAGCCGAGTTTCATAAAGATTTCGTTGTTAGGCATTACAGAGAAGCGACAGTGGTGTTCGATGACTTCGCAGACGGTCAGTCTATCAAAGACACCAGGAAGGTTTAAAAAACACACAAAGTGGGTGGTGGTGGGGGGGCACAAATATATGTGGGTTTGAACCTCAGTGTCTTTGTACAAAACAGCAATAAGGAATAATTAGTTATTGGTTCAGCAAAAAATAGAAACTAACCAAAAACAAAACCGAGAAGTGGTATTTTAAAGAAAACTTGGTCTGCACGTCATGCAGAGGGACTCCCAGATAAATCAGGTAAATATCTGAACGCGTTTAGGGAACCAACACTCATACAATTTAATGCCGGACGGACATACGGGCAATAAGACTGCTGTATGCCACCCTACCGGGGGCATATACACGGGATCTTGAATTGCGTACATGAACAATAAATTGACTTAATTTAACATCTTCACAGGACAATGATAAAACTAACTGGTGCATATCGTGATGAACACGACTGGTTTTCATTGTTAATGCCATCCGTGCAATTCTTTCCTTTTACAGCGTCTGGTGGAAACATGCAGTTTCTGTTTCGGGACTGGGTCCCGTTGCCACACGTGACGTCGCAATTTCCACAGAAAGTTACACAAGGATAAAGAGTGTAGGAGTTCTGTCTCAGGTATACACTAGGAAGTTATCGTTTATTGAACGATGCAGAATCGTTGCTGCAGTCAATTATTGTCAATAGAAGAAAGGCCGAGCAAGAATCAAATTCCTGAACCATAAAATATCGACGATTCACCGATGGTCGACCTAATGGCAGCATTGGAAATAATTGAAAACTTCACAATTAAAGACATTTGTAGTTTATACCAAATCTGCACGATCGGTACTCATTCGCGATCAATTTCTCGAAAGATCGGCATCATTCAGAGTCATATCCGTCCCACTTGGTTAAGATTCGTGGTATTTATCACACTCTGTTTTATGCGTCGCTGAATGTTAATACATACTAAACATACTTCATGACAAATCTCCGTTCATGTTATTATGCAAGGTCCACAAAAGTAGTTTCTAATCGGTAACGATAACGCAAAGCATGAGATCTGTAGTTAACGGCAGACATTAGCGAAGATGATGTACTTTTGAAAAATACGCTTTTTATGCCGTCGAACCTTGGCAATTTGCATTTGGGCGGGAGGTAGGGGCAAACTCCGTTCCCGCTCCCGTCTAAAACTGCTTTTGGTTTTTAAGCGTGTTAACATTCCTTACGGTTTCGAATAACTATCATACAACCCAGAAATAAATGACACTGACGTTAATGAAATCAATTGATGAATCCATATTTTGAAAAAGCAAAACAAACCTCTCACGAGACACATCTTCAAAGTAAAACACATATGCTTATACTGCAAATAATAATAAGGAAAAATACGAATATTTGAGCAATTTTAAATACACTGTAATTACACAGTGTTTAAATTCCATGTTAATAAATAACGTTAATAAATCATTAAATAGCTACATAATGAAGCGAATGAAATCGATTAAACAACAGTTGAAACATATTCGCTTATTAGATGTATTTTAAGAATTATCGTCGGACTATTTTAACTATCGCTTATAATATGGAATGGCAATTCACGTACCCGTACAGACTTGCGGGTTGCACGGCTGTGATTCATTAGTATGTCCGTTGCACGGTTTTCCAAATGGTCCTAGTCCAGGAAACGTGCAGTCTCTTAAACGTGTCTGGCTGCCACCGCCGCATGTCTTTGAACACGTTGTCCAAGCCATCCATTCTTCCAGAACGCCGTCAACTGCAATAGATACAGTGACAATTATTATCGCCTTTGCTTCATATTTTTACACGTAGTTTAGAAATTTTGAAGAAATTGTCGATACTTTAAAAAATATATCTGTTTACATTAATGTAGTGTATGGTCGTATATCGTGGGCTTAGTGCAAAACGGTCGTTACTGACATTTTTTTTACACAAATGACTTTATTGCATATTTTGTACTATAATGTCAATATTTATAATCTGAAAAAAATATATAAGCTTAATCTGCTTTAAAAAAAACTAAAACCGTCATTTGGCAAAAGGTCGTATCTGCAGTCGCAACCGTTTTGCACTGAAAAAGAATATAAACATGATAGTGTAATGGTACCAGTACCTTGAATGTGAGACTGAGACCATGGTAGCAGTAAATACAGACTGAGACAATGCCGTGATTTCTGTTACCTATTGGGAAAGTATTGGTACCAGTAAAATTGTTTGAGAAAAACCCAGAAATTGGAAAAATTCACGTTGTGAAGTCTTCATATTGGGAAATTGGTATATTTGATATTTTGCTCCTAAATACTTAAAAATTAATAAATAAAAGTTGTCAGGTTGTCATACTATAGAGCTGCATAGGAAAACTAACTAAAATTTGATTGTTTTAGTTTACTTCAATTGTTTTTTTTACAGCAATTTGGGAATTTGTAGTTTTTTTCCTTTTTGGAAAATGCAATTTCTGGTATTTTATAAAAACTAAATAAAAACGCTACAATCGTACCAGTACTAGTATGTCAGACTGTGAAAATGGTACCGGTATGTATCATGTTAGACTGTGACAATTATACCAGTATGTAGCATGATAGACTGTGACAATGGTACCAGTGAGTAGCATGTCAGACTGTGACAATTGTCCCAGCACAATTAGCCAGTCAGACTGTTACAAAGATACCAGTACTTAGCATTTTAGACTGTTACAATGGTACAAGTACGTAGCATTTCAGACTGTGACAATGGTTCCAGTACCTAGCTGTTCAGACGTGACAGTTATACCAGTAAGTAGCAGTTCAGACTGTGACAATGGTACCAGAACGTAGCATGTCAGACTGTTACAATTGTTCCAGTACCTAGCATGTTATACTGTGACAATAGTACCAGTGCGTAGCATGTCAGGCTGTTTCAATGATACCAGTATATGGCATGTCAGACAGTGAAAATGATATCAGTAGGTAGCATGTCAGACTGTTACAATTGTACCAGTACATAGCATGTTAGACTGTGACAATAGTACCAGTACATAGCATGTTAGACTGTGACAATTATACCAGTACTTAGCATGTAAGACTGTAAAATGGTACCAGTACCTAGCATGTTTCAATGATACCAGTACGTGGCATGTCAGACAGTGACAATGGTACCAGTACCTAGCATGTCAGACTGTTTCAATGATACCAGTACGTAGCAAGTAAGACTGTGACAATGATACCAGTACCTAGCATGTCTGACTGTTTCAATGATACCAGTACGTAGCAAGTAAGACTGTGACAATGGTACCAGTACCTAGCATGTAAGACTGTTACAATGGTACCAGTACGTGTCACATCGGACTGTTTCAATGGTTCCAGTACGTAGCATGTGTGACTGTGACAATTATACCAGCATGTAGCATGTGAGATTGAGAAAATTGTACCAGTACGCAGCTTATGAGACTGTGACAATGTTACCAGTACCTGGCATGTCAAACTATTTCAATGGTACCAGTACGTCGCATGTGAGACTGTGACAATTTTACCAGTACGTAGCCTATCAGACTGTGACAATTATACCGGTATGTAGCATGTCAGACTGTGACAATTGAACTATTACATAGCTGGTCAAAATGTGACAATGATAGAAGTATGTAGCATGTCAGACTGTTACAATGGTACCAGTACGTGTTACATAAGTCTGTTTCAATGGTTCCAGTACGTAGCATGTAAGACTGTGACAATTATACCTGCATGTAGCATGTGAGATTGAGACGATTATACCAGTACGCAGCTTATGAGACTGTGACAATGGTACCAGTACATGGCATTTCAAACTATTTAATGGTACCAGTACGTAGCATGTGAGACTGTGACAATTTTACCAGTACGTAGCCTGTCAGACTGTGATAATTATACCAGTATTTAGCATGTCAAACTGTTACAATTGAACAAGTACATAGCTGCTCAAACTGTGACAATGATACCAGTAAGTAGCATGTCAGACTGTTACAACGGTACCAGTACATAGCATTTAAGTCTATACAAATGGTGCCAGTTCGTAGCATGTGAGACAATTGTGACACTTATACCAGTATTTAGCATGATAGATTGAGACAATTATACCAGTTAGTAGCATGTGAGACTGTGACAATGGTAGCAGTATGTAGCATGTTACACTGAGACAATGGTACCAGTACATAGCATGTCAGAAAGTGACAATTGTACCAGTACCTAGAATGTCACACTGTTACAATGGTACCAGTACATAGCATGTTAGACTGTGACAATGGTACCAGTACATAGCATGGTAGACTGTGATAATTATACCAGTACTTAGCATGTCAGACTGTGACAATTTTACCCGCACGGAGCATGTAAGACTGTGACAATTATACCAGTACGTAGCATGTCAGATCGGACAATGGTACCAGTAGGTAGCATGTAAGACTGTGACTATTGTATCAGTACGTAGCATGTCAGACTGTGACAATTATTCCAGTACGTGGTATGTCAGATTGTGACAATGATACCAGTAGGTAGCATCTGAGACTGTGACATGGTACCAGTACGTGGCATTTCAGACTGTGACAATTGTACCAGTACATGTAATGTCTGACTGTAACAATTATGCCAGTAGCCCGTGAAACTGTGACAATTATACCAGTATATAGCATTTCAAACTGTGACAATTTTACCAGCACGTAGCATGTCCGATGGTGACAATGGTACCAATGCGAAGCATCTGAGACTGTGACATGGTACCATTGCGTGGCATGTTAGACTGTTACAATTATACCAGTAAGTAGCATGTGAGACTGTGGCAATGGTACTAGCATGTCAGACTGAGATAATGGTACCGGTATGTATCATGCCAAACTGTGACAATGATACCAGTACAAAGCATGTCAGACTGAGACGATGGTATCAATGTGTAACATGTCAGACTGATACAATTATAATAATGATGCTCAAAGTAGGAAAAAGATCAATAGGATTTTGTACTAGTTTTTGTCTTAACATTTTTCGTATATCACAATAAATATATTTGAATACAGTGTAGTTTGTATTTGAATTCAGAAAGAGGGTTATAGGTCTGCTTTTAATAACAAAGTTCATTTTTTTTTTTAATTAAAATAAGCTGATAAGACTTGTTTTCACTTGAACTCTATTGAATTATAATAATTAAAATACAAATATTAAATGCTTTATGAAAGATTTAAAGATATGACAATTACTTGTTTCTTCTAATGTATTGGTCTTCTACTTAATAATTCTGTACAGGCCCCCAGTCACTGTGTAATGATCATTTTTATGTTACTAGTATGTCTGCATACATTTAAATAATAAATAAAAATAAAAAAAGTGATAATACTTTATAGTTATAGTTATTGGTTTAAAACAAGCACAACGCAATGCATTTCATGTACTCCAGATAATCCAACTTGAATTCAAATAAATGTAAATGTTTGTATTTTCTTCCATCATTAAAAAATATTTCAATAAACACATATTTCAAGTTTTCAGAATAAAAGTCTTCATATTAAGACATATGAGCAGAAAAAAATTGATCTGATCTTCAGATAAGACCTTTTTGCATAAAAAATAAAATCAAACATTACAAGATCTTAAGCGCAAAACAGTCGTATCTTGATATTTTACAAATATCTCCAAATACAATAATGCCAATAGAAGTATATATTGTGATTTTTAAATAAACGTATAATAACTACATTCATGCAAAACATATTTTTATTACTGATAAAAATTAATGAATTATTAATTTTTTTTGTCGTACTGAAAAGTTTACAAAAAGTCAGTTACGACTGTTTTGCGCTAAGCCCGCGATATGGTACTTATAATATCGTATGAACGAACTGTATATGTATTGTCAATATAATATAATTTGATGTACTCTTATATAAAACGTTATAAAATACTAGCAAGTTAGCAAGTTAGCAAGAATACTATTTTGAATAACATTACAGCTTATTTCGGCTTGGCAAATAAGCAAAACGATCCACTATTTTAAATTCAATTTCAACACTTTTCAACCTTTTTGCAAACGGGTTGTCTCAAATTTATAGGAACATATTTGTAGCAACAATGCATTAATTATAAATCAAATGCGTTCATACTACTTCTTATAAGGACGCTTTGAATTAATAATGTTATGTTGACTAATACATTTTTGAAGTAACTCGCACCTGGACATAAATTTTCGTTACACGTTGTTTTCTCAGCCAATTCACCTATACAAAAGAGTCCTGGTTGCGCACTTGAAGGGAAGTAGCAATCTCGCATCCGATGCTTCGTTCCACCACCACAAGTGACATTGCATATGCTCCACGCCGCCCATGTATTCCATACACCGTCAACTAAATTAAATAAAGGATGTTGGATTTAGTGGAATATCGATTTTATTCACAAGTGATCATTGAAAAATACTATTTTCACGAGTTGCTCGATTGACTACTAGTCAACGTTGTCAAAATTTGACCTGATAATACGGAACCGCGTTACATACCTATTGTAAGCAAACCTAAACATGATTGTTTAAAAACAAAATGGGCATAATTACCCATAAGTTGCATATAAGAGCGTTGGATAGTCATCTCACGCAATGTCACAATATATGGTTCAATTAAATAATCTTTATTTTGTCTCATACACAAATCTTTATTAACATCATATTTCTAAACACAAAAATGGCATGGTGGTGCTAAAACGCAGGTCAGAGCTATGGGATTCGGTCAGTTACCCAATATTCACTTGTACATTTAAATTTAATCTTCAGCAGATGTATTCATATTTTGCTATACATGTCTTTCAAATAATTTTTCATCATAGTTTTCTTTACACAACATTACTTTTGTTTTGCCAAATTTGAGGTCAGAATTATGTGAACATGTATTAAGTTTCAATCAATAACTATAAATTTAATATATGGAGTTTGTTTACGCAAACCAAGCCAAAATATTTAGCCGACACCGACGATCACTGTGCAGTGCAGTTGAACTTTCCGGTAAAATGAAAGTTAAAAATTACATAATAAGTCATAAGAGCTCATTTCTTACCGTTATATCGAACCGTCACCAAATGTTCCAATTTATTCAATAAGCAGAGCAGAGCATTAACAAATATTTCTTTGTCCCCCATACTGCGCCGCCTTGATTTCTGTATTATATCTCTTTAAAAAATATTACTTCCCTAGTGAAAATCTGTGCCTGCCAAATGATAAAAAGAAATTATCTCCCTTTAACGCTTGATACTTACTTAGATATGTTTTTTACCTTTAACCTTGAAGTATGACATTGACCTTGCCCTTTCACCACTAAAAATGTGCAGCGCCATGAGATACACATGCATGCCAAATATCAAGTTGCTATCTTCAATCTTGCAAACGTTATGGCAAATTTTAATGTTTTCGGACGGACGGGCAGACAGACAGACGGACGAATCAACAGACGGACTGACGGACATTAAAATATCGTTTACCTATTATGTGGTTAAACTTAAATTTGCTAATGGATTTCAAAACATTAACTGTGTGCGAAAACTGTACGTAATTTTAAGTTGAATAAGGGTTAGGCATACTGGTTAAGTAAGCCAATAATATGATACATGAACATAGAAAAGAAGAACAGTACCAGTGTTTGTGACGTTAGTTCTAGAGGCGATCGACGGCTTGACGTCACAGTATCCTGGTGAAACACTGACGTCATCGATGGCAATATCTCCTTGATAACCGTTTCCAACAATGCCACTGATCAAAACCTAATATTGAATGTAAAGTTTAATTTTTTTACATGTTCAGGTTTATATATATATATATACTCAATGTATACATTTCCTTATCGCAATTGTTTTTTAAATATCGTTAATAAAAAAGTCAACTGTTCTACGTCGCCATGAAAAAAACACATCATAGTAAATATTATGCAATATTGTTTTGTCGTATGGGTGAGTTATCTTAATGTCTTAAAAACCTGACTCTAATAAAGTAAATGTGATTAAACATCCTAAAACTAACCGAATAATTACGATTCGAACTGAGAGGCACTTGTCCTTTCATCCACGTGCTACCTTGTGCACCTGTAAGAGACCATACCAAGTTGCCAGGGAGAATACCATGTGTCACTTGGTAAATGTTCAGGCGACCGATTGAAGATCCAAACATGTGATACCAGAACCGAAAGCAATGGACAGGTACGACTGTTGCGTCGATCTCTGGACTTTGGATCCAAGCAGTATCAAGCGTGCTGCGCGGAGCACTTGATTCAATGAAGATGTACGATCCTGAGAGATGTTAAAGCAACATGATTATAATATACAAAATGAAACAGCTAGGCGCTGTATTAACGTCAGCAAGAAAACGGTGATGCAAAATTAAACAAATTAATTACAAGTTTAGGTTTGTGTTATCCATTTATTATTTCGGTGCAATTACCTGTTGCATTATTTAAGGTGTGATCAAACGTTGGACCCGTGTCGTCCGTTGGTGTTGATGATTGATACAGAACCCAGTCAAAGTCATCATGACCACCCTGTATGTTTCTCCACGAGCAAAACGATTTTACCTCGAAGTCACACTGTGCATGATTCACACTGTCTGTTTAAAAACAGAATAATATAATATCGGGATCATCATTTGAGTTTTAGTAAAAAAAAAACAGTTTTTGATAACAAACACAGATTAACAATTTGTCGCGGAAGCATGTGCGATATAATTATGGATTGAATTGACATGTGTGAATGATATTGTCATTAACCGCCGATAGATAAATGTAATTTATGTAGAATAAACAACCATGCGGCGAAAATACATCTATAGAGTCATTAATACGTAAAATTAAAGGTATATAGAATTGATGATTATAAGGTATATACTTTTTCTGTTAAAAAGTCAATGATGCAGCAGCGAATGATTGTTAAAGTATTCATGTATTATAGAAGTACCTAACAGAAAGCGCCTTTCTTCCCTCCGTAACCTTGAGTTGGTTGTCTTTTCCGTCTTTAGTGTCTCAAAGCCATTTCCTATTTCAAATTATTTTAAAATAAGAACTACACAAGTAACACAAGTAATACAATAACTGACGCACATCTGTTTATTTATTTAACATTTACAACATTGGCAGTCTAAGATAATAATAATTGAGAAAAAATGCTAAAGAGATTATTTACGAGGTTAAGTGTCCGTTCACCTGTTACTTTATAATCATTTACAAAAAATAAAGTCCATGTATTCTTCAACTTTCAGAAGGTTCTTATTTCCACGGCAGTTGAATGCCTAATTTCTCGAATTTACAAGCCGATACATGTATGCTTTGTGGTAAGTTTTCATAATTTGCATTAAAGAAATGTAGAAATCAGTTTCATGATTCGTAAATTTTATTGGCCGAGTGGTTTTCAATGGAAATGAAATCGGCTCTTAAACGAGTATGTGTTTTACATACTGGATCATAAATAGCCTCTTTAATATATATATTCTTAACATATAACTATCCGGGTTAATCTTTATTATGCTTTGATAATATGAAAAGCAGCGCAACAGCAACAGATACGTCGAAAAAGTATCAATCATTTTTTTTTGTTATGTCTATACAAAATACTAAACGTGGAAATAAAGAAAATCAATCAAAGACACAACATGCATTATATTAAATGATAAACAATAAAGTTTCCCCAAAATAAAACCAAATATACTTAATTTCGCAGAAAAAAAACCTTCATTTTAGGGTATCAAGTATGCATTTTCTTAATAGACGTGACGAGCATCTTACCATTAGACTAGTCATCAACTAATTAGTTGCATGCTGGAAACGCTTCAGTTTTAGTTTGAACCTATTTATTTCAGCTCGATTGCGTCGAAAGCCTAAGTGTTATATAAACGCTGTCGAGTCCGTTTCCTGGGCCAAGAACCGGTACTTGGTGCTTTTGCTCTAGATCTAAAGAACGCTCCCACTGTGGGGATCGAACCCGTGACCTCCACGTCGTTAGGCGGACACTATATCCATTACAACACAGCGACCGTTTTCTGTTTTGAAAACCCTGCTTTCATTTAATAACCTTATTGTTGTACTTTCGACACGATAACTAAGTCATCCTCGGGTCATCATTGACCTGCTCGATGATAAAAAAACGCTCTGAACGACTGTAAAATCATGCATGATTTTACACTTAAAACAACCGGAATATAACACATTTTAATCTTACGTGTATGATGTATTCCGGAAGTTATTTGGACAAGACCATCAGGGCACGCTGTCAGCGAATGTTTGCGAATAAATATTTCCTGAAACGTATTAGAATTATCTAAAATGTTGATTGAAATTTTAAAAATAATATGTTATTAAAACCTTAACATTCGAGAAAATGCTATATAAGTGTAGAATAATAGACTACATATCTTTACAATGATCGGTATAACATTCTTACAGTCTTGTCGACTCTTATCCATTCCATGCCAGTTTGGAAAATTCCATTGAAACACGTTTTGGATTCCATAAATCCGACAGTTTCTGATGCTGAATGTGGCCGACTGTGCACAGGAGTTGAGGAGTCGCCAGGAGTGCAGAAACATTTCGACGCATTCGCACGATGAATAAATAGCCAAAGAAAAAAAAACCATCTAAAAATTCCTGAAAAATGGTTGATGGAAAAAAATATTTGTATTCAAATACCGAATGAAATACCAACTGAATTCAATATCATTTTCATTTGATATAAATTTCACTTATTTTACCTTTATTTCTGACCGCCGACATAGTCTAAACCTACACGATGAAGGCTTTATGTCAGAGTGAAAATCGTTCCTCGATCTTATCTTTAAAACGGAACGAATCTATACGAGGTATCTTCGTTCGTGACTGTTTGATGTTATATTAGGAAAACGACGTAACGGCTGTTTTTGAAACTAATTATTTCAACATATAAATTGACTTTTAGATTCACATCGATTACACATTTTTTTTAAATTAAATAATTATCAGATTATGCATTTTTGTCTCAAATACTGGAACCACAAGTAAACACTCTATCATGATCATTTTGCTTTAATAATTCAAGTAATTTCATGTTCTGCATATGGATATATTAAACATTTAAAATGTATTGTGTTGAACATATTTTTCTTGACAAAGATTAAGGCATGCAGTTTTCTAAAATAATATGGTTTACTCATAGTTATGAGTAAATTTATTATTCTCTATTCTCAAAATACTTTTAAACACTCATCATCATTATCAACCACAATAGCATCATCCTTTCAACATCATACAAATAATGACCCAAAGACAAATAGGAGTGAGTGCTTGTATTTGACAGGACTTTCGACATATAAATGCAAAAAACAATTCTTCTGACGCCCATATGTGTTCCATGTGCAACGGAAATCGACCTCAATGGCACGGCTCAGTTCACGGGTCTCGAGCCGACTGTAAACGGTGTATATATGTATATGACGAATGTTTTAAACAGCTATATTAAACCGACTTCAATATAAAACCAGTCACACCAAAACGAAAACATTAATTAATCGTTAACAATAGAATACCTTTAAAATTAAACATTCCTTACGTAAATAAACAAAAAATGATAATACTGACATTTAAACATACCAAGATTTCAATAAATATACAGGAAGTACTATCTCCAGAAAGTGAGAGTCTCAAATATGAAACATATAACTTAAAATGTGCACATTAAAATCACAATAGGAAATAAAAGATGAATCAAAATAATCAAGAAAACTTAGCTGATTCAGACTTAAATTAATGATACACCAATTGACTTTCTCGGTAAAGAAATCGGTTCGTGTTTAGATCCCATCTCCCATGGACTAAAACCGAACTAAAAATAAACTTAATATCGACTTAATTATTGCAAGAAAAACGTAAAAATAATGTAACCAATTATTTAGACATACACATGTCCATTAAGGGCGGGTGGGCGGGGTTATCACCCCTTCGTTTTCTTTTTCCATAACTTTTGCCTGTCAAATACACCCTCGAATGGCGACTCAATAGATTTGCACATCATATATACCCCACACGAAAAACTCGTGCTCTTTCGCGCTAAATCTTAAACACAAACCCGTGCATTTTTCTCGCTAAACCATTACCATAATCTGTCTTATAAATAACATATATACATCCATTCTATACCGTATTTATCAAACCGAGAATAGTTCGATTTAAACATATTGACTTGTTTTCGCGCCATATGTTCAGGTCATACAAGCGCACTCGGACGTAAATATATTCATTATGACTTAAAGTACTCATCAACAATTTATAAGCACTGTATCTGTGAAGAAATGTACGCGATAATCGTTTTTGTAAACGCAATCTCAAGTTAAATGAACAGTTAAATATAATGCTAATTTGCATGTGAATTAAATTTTGAAATAATTAGTCAGTATTTAATCATACGTTAGTTAAGTTTAAACCTATTTATTTAAGCTCAATTTCATAGTAACCGTAAAGCGTATTTGGAACGCTCTCGAGTCCGTTTCCTGGGACTAGAACCAGTACGTGGTGTCCATTGGGGAAATATAAAGAACGCTCCCAAAATGGGGATCGAACTCGCGACCTTCCCAATCGCTAGGCGGACACCATATCCATTACACCACTGCGACTGCAATTACAGTTTATGAAGCATTTCTTCATGAATTGAGTTCGCACATACGTTTAATTATAACGATAACGTAAGTTTGTGATCAACGATCAACTTTGTATCCATGTATTGCTTATGGAAATAAGTGTCAAAGCAATTTCTTACAGTTCCTGTAAACAGAAGTCTACTATTAATCGTTGACTGCAACTCAAACTTGAAATTGAAAATCTAGAAAACACTGCCACAGATGATAATCTCCAAAGCATTAATACTGTAAAAGCTCAAATTAATGCCATATCTAATGAAAAATTAGAAGGTTTCCGTTATAAGATATCCGGGCTGAATGATTTCAAAATGGTGAAAAACCTTCGAAACATTTTTGCAACCTTGAACAGTACATCTATACGTAAAAAATATTACCAATTTAATTAATGAACATGAGAAACAGCCTAACATTTTAGAAGAAACCGCCCTATTTTACAAAAAATGTATCAGTCTCAAAATGTTGACGTAACACATGAAGATTTAAAATAGTAATGTTGATGACATACAAATACCCAAACTTTCAAGTGCTCAATTACTCAATTACTAAGTATAGAATGGACAATCACATTAAATGAGGCTTATATTGTTTTAAAAAAAAATCCGGTTTTACCATTATCTTTTTTAAGGTATTTTGGCCAAAATTGAGAACCTTTGTTTGCAGAGCTCTTAATCATGCAGTTATAAGTGGAAATGTATCCGTTACCCAAACACAAGGTATAATAACATGCATTCAATAGGATGACAAACATAGCCACTTTTTTGAGGCGTTACTAAATACTGTATATAAAATTGGTTCTGGATGTACTGCAAACAGGCTGAGCTTAATATTATAATATATGAATTAATTAGCAATGATCAGTCTGTTTCATTAAAGGCAGATTCTAAGGAGAGAACACCATACTCATTTATGATATACTTAATTACACACATGAAAACGCCATTCCGGGTCTGCTGTTGCAAATAGATAGGTCAAAATAAGTTAAGTTCGAAAGCATTATAAATGAGATGGAAATAACATTGGAACCAACAAACATTCGACATGTTTTGACTAACATT